>NW_024080426.1:724520-792311 GCF_014754425.2 Oryx dammah
GCCTCCGTGGCACGATACCGGGCCTCGGCCTTACGCTGGACTTAATTCAGCAACCAGAGCCAGCTGCCTCCGTGGCACGATACCGGGCCTCGGCCTTACGCTGGACTTAATCAGGACTAACACCGGTGCTCAGATAGCTCCCCTCCTAGTGAGGAAACCCCTTCTACCGGGAGAATGTTATTCTTCCCAGTTAAAGGGATCCCAGATGAGTCCCGAAATGTTTTGCTCAGAGTCCGAGTCCCCCAAACTGAGAGAATAAGACATCCACAGCAATGCAAAAGCATAAAGGGGTTTATTGCTAGCTCGAGCCAGGGCTCCTGTCACATCCAACACAGTGGAGTTTCAGCAGTATTTATAAGTTTAGAACAAAGACAGGGAGTTGGCAAGGGTTGACTGGCTGCAGGAATTTCCTGGTATTTACTGATTGGCCACTTATCATCCCTCTGATTGGCCAGAGTTATCATCTTTCTGAAGCCCCAGAAGCATAACTCAGGGATTATTTTTGGCCTAGTGCACCTGTCTAAGCCTGTCATGGCTCTGGTGAGGTTCTCACAGATAGTATATTCAAAAGCAGAGACATTACTTTGCCAACTAAGGTCCGTCTAGCCAAGGCTACGGTTTTCCCAGTGGTCATGTATGGATGTGAGAGTTGACTGTGAAGAAGGCTGAGCGCCGGAGAATTGATGGTTTTGAACTGTGGTGTTGGAGAAGACTCTTGAGTCCCTTGGACTGCAAGGATATCCAACCAGCCCATTCTGAAGGAGATCAGTCCTTGGATTTGTTTGGAAGGAATGATGCTAAAGTTGAAGCTCCAGTACTTTGGCCACCTCATTGGAAGAGCTGACTCATTGGAAAACACTGTGATGCTGGGAGAGACTGGGGGCAGGAGGAGAAGGGGACGACAAAGGATGAGATAGTTGGATGGCATCATGGAATCGATGGATGTGAGTCTGAGTGAACTCCGGGAGTTGGTGATGGACAGGGAGGCCTGGCGTGCTGCTATTCATGGGGTCACAAAGAGTCAGACACGACTGAGTGACTGAGCTGAAGTGAAAACTCAGTGGGCAAGGTCTGTGTTTCACTGGCATGATTATTTGACTTCAGTGTTTGTTCCCTCTTTGAGAACTGCGGATGTTACGCTATGAGTGGATACTTTGACTAATTTTACTCAACAGGCATTACAAGATTCTCAAAAGGCTATTTCAGCTCTTAATGCTGAACAAGCACAAATTAGAAAGGTGGTTTCACAAAACAGATTGGCTTTCCTCTAGCTGCACAAGGAGTAACATGTGCTATTATTCATACCCAATGCTGTACATATATACCTGATATGAACACAAATGTTACTCATTTTTGAAAACAAATGTTACTCATTTTATGAAGCACATGAACAAGATGATTGAAGCCATGGATACTCCTGAAGCCTCAATTGCCTCACTTTGGGAGACGTTAACTAGTTCCCCATGGTGGACAACTATCTTAATTACAATAATTCTGATTGTTTTGCTTTTGCTGTTTGCTCCCTGAATCTGTAACTGTGTAACTAGATTCGTTTCTAGAGGCATAAAAGCTTTAAAGTTACAAATGGTTGCTCAAACTCCTGCTACTCCTGCAACTTCCTCTAACTACTATTTGGGGCCCCTGGATCAGATATCCTCAATATGAGGATTAAGAAAATATGTTTTCTTGCCAATTTAGGGACAACACCCCTTGTCAGCTCAAAAACAGTTATAGAACAAAAATGATGCCCCTTTTCCCTAGACAACATAATTCTCCTTAAAAAAAAAAGGGGGGGGGGGGGGGGGGGGGGGGGCGGGAAATGAGACGGTAACAGGCAGGAAGGCCAGAGGTCTCCAACAGAGAAAACAGCCTGCAAGTGTGGGACATTTTTATCTGCCTTAAGCTGCAGGAGGAAACAAACTAGCCATACTTTTTCCTTCTCTACACAAATTTAAAAGGAGGTTTCTCTTAATATACTGTGTTGCCATAGTGACACCTGGTTTCGCCTAAAGTTAACTATTCTTAAACCTAGACATAACCAATGCGTTTTTTATGGAAATGTTTATCTGAAGCTATGCTAATGTACTATGTATTTACCCAAAACTCTTGTCTTGAAGTCAGTTCAACCCATTGGCTCACAACCTACTTGACAAACCAGTGTTATACTCACTTATTGTTCCCCTTCACTACAGTTCAGTTCAGTCGCTCAGTCGTGTTGGACTCTGCAACCCCATGAATCGCAGCACGCCAGGCCTCCCTGTCCATCACCATCTCCTGGAGTTCACTCAGACTCACGTCCATCAAGTCCGTGATGCCATCCAGCCATCTCATCCTTTGTCGTCCCCTTCTCCTCCTGCCCCCAATCTCTCCCAGCATCACAGTATTTTCCAATGAGTCAACTCTTCACATGAGGTGGCCAAAGTACTGGAGCTTCAGCTTTAGCATCATTCCTTCCAAAGAAATCCCAGGGTTCATCTCCTTCAGAATGGACTGGTTGGATCTCCTGGCAGTCCAAGGGACTCTCGAGTCTTCTCCAACACCACAGTTCAAAAGCATCAATTCTCCAGCGCTCAGCCTTCTTCACAGTCCAAATCTCACATCCATACATGACCACAGGAAAAACCATAGCCTTCATTAGACGGAACTTAGTTGGCAAAGTAATGTCTCTGCTTTTGAACACTATCTAGGTTGGTCATAACTTTTCTTCCAAGGACTAAGCGTCTTTTAATTTCATGGCTGCATTCACCATCTGCAGTGATTTTGGAGTCCCAAGAAATTAAGTCTGACACTGTTTCCACTGTTTCCCCATCTATTTGCCATCAAGTGATGGGACTGGATGCCATGATCTTCGTTTTCTGAATATTGAGCTTTAAGCCAACTTGTTCGCTCTCCTCTTTCATCAAGAGCCTTTTTAGCTCCTCTTCACTTTCTGCCATAAGGGTGGTGTCATCTGCATATCTGAGGTTATTGATATTTCTCCTGGCAGTCTTGATTCCAGCTTGTGCTTCTTCTAGCCCAGTGTTTCTCATGATGTAGTCTGCATATAAGTTAAATAAGCAGGGTGACAATAGACAGCCTTGACGTACTCCTTTTCCTATTTGGAACCAGTCTGTTGTTCCATGTCCAGTTCTAACCGTTGCTTCCTGACCTGCATAGAGATTTCTCAAGAGGCAGGTTAGGTGATCTGGTATTTCCATCTCTTTCAGAATTTTCCACAGTTTATTGTGATCCACACAGTCAAAGGCTTTGGTATAGTTAATAAAGCAGAAATAGATGTGTTTTTTGGAACTCTCTTGCTTTTTCGATGATCCAGCAGATGTTGGTAAGTTGATCTCTGGTTCCTCTGCCTTTTCTAAAACCAGCTTGAACATCAGGGAGTTCACGGTTCATGTATTGCTGAAGTCTGGCTTGGAGAATTTTGAGCATTACTTTACTAGCATGTGAGATGAGTGTAATTGTGCGGTAGTTTGAGCATTCTTTGGCATTGTCTTTCTTTGGAATTGGAATGAAAACTAACCTTTTCCAGTCCTGTGGCCACTGCTGAGTTTTCCAAATTTGCTGGCATATTGAGTGCAGCACTTTCACAGCATCATCTTTAAGGATTTGAAACAGCTCACCTGGAATGCCATCACCTCCACTAGCTTTGTTTGTATGATGCTTTCTAAGACCCACTTGACTTCACATTCCAAGATGTCTGGCTCTAGATGAGTGATCACGTCATCATGATTATCTGGGTCATGAAGACCTTTTTTGTACAGTTCTTCTGTGTATTCTTGCCACCTCTTCTTAATATCTTCTGCTTCTGTTAGCTCCAGACCATTTTTGTCCTTTATCGAGCCCATCTTTGCATGAAATGTTCCCTTGTTATCCCTAATTTAATTGAAGAGATCTCTAGTCTTTCCCATTCTGTTGTTTTCCTCTCTTTCTTTGCATTGTTCGCTGAAGAAGGCTTTCTAATCTCTTCTTGCTCTTCTTTGGAACTCTGCATTCAGATGCTTTATCTTTCCTTTTCTCCTTTGCTTTTCACCTCTCTTCTTTTCACAGCTACTTATAAGTCCTCCCCAGACAGCCATTTTGCTTTTTTGCATTTCTTTTCCATGGGGATGGTCTTGATCCCTGTCTCCTGTACAATGTCACGAACCTCTGTCCATAGTTCATCAGGCACTCTGTCTATCAGATCTAGACCCTTAAATCTATTTCTCACTTCCACTGTATAATCATTAGGGATTTGATTTAGGTCATACCTGAATGGTCTAGCGGTTGTCCCTACTTTCTTCAATTTAAGCTTGAATTTGACAATAAGGAGTTCATGATCTGAGCCACAGTCAGCTCCTGGTCTTGTTTTTTTTTTGACTGTATAGAGCTTCTCCATCTTTGGCTGCAAAGAATATATTCAATCTGATTTCAGCGTTGACCATCTGGTGATGTCCATGTGTAGACATCTTCTCTTGTGTTGCTGGATGAGGGTGTTTGCTATGACCAGTGTATTTTCTTGGCAAAACTCTATTAGTCTTTGCCCTGCTTCATTCCACATTCCAAGGCCAAATCTGCCTGTTACTCCAGGTGTTTCTTGACTTCCTACTTTTGCATTCCAGTCCCCTATAATGAAAAGGACATCTTTTTTGGGTGTCAGTTCTAAAAGATCTTGTAGGTCTTCATAAAACTGTTCAACTTCAGTTTCTTCAGTGTTAGTGGTTGGGGCATAGACTTTGATAACTGTGATATTGAATGTTTTGCCTTGGAGATGAACAGAGATCATTCTGTCGTTTTTGAGATTGAATCCAAGTACTGCATTTCAGACTCTTTTGTTGACCATGATGGCTACTCCATTTCTTCTGAGGGATTCCTCCCGCAGTAGTAGATGTAATGGTCATCTGAGTTAAATTCACCCATTCCAGTCCCCAGAGTGATTCCTAGAATGTTGACGTTCACCCTTGCCATCTCTCATTTGACCACTTCCAATTTGCCTTGATTCATGGACCTGACATTCCAGGTTCCTATGCAATATGGCTCTTAACAGCATCGGATCTTGCTTCTATCACCAGTCACATCCACAACTGGGTATTGTTTTTGCTTTGGCTCCATCCCTTCATTCTTTCTGGAGTTATTTCTCAACTAATCTCCAGTAGCATATTGGGCACCTAATGGCCTGTGGAGTTCCTCTTTTGGTATGCTATCATTTTGCCTTTTCCTACTGTTCATGGGGTTCTCAAGGCAAGAATACTGAAGTGGCTTGCCATTCCCTTCTCCTGTGGACCGCATTCTGTCAGGCCTCTCCACCATGACCCGCCCGTCTTGGGTTGCCCCTAATATATGTAAATAAAACTATTTGCATGGTGATCTGCCCTTCTTCAAGATTCAAGTTAATCAATTTATGGCAAAGGATGAACCATTTGGTGCCAAGATTATCCCAAAATACATGTTATGGGTGAGGTGCCTGGTGCCATTCTGAGTTTTAAGACATTCCTTTCCTTTAACAGACTGGGCAATGGCACCCCACACCAGTACTCTTGCCTGGAGAATCCCATGGACGGAGGAGCCTGGAGGGCTGCAGTCCATGGGATCGCTGAGGGTTGGACAGGACTGAGCGACTTCACTCTCGCTTTTCACTTTCGTATATTGGAGAAGGAAATGGCAACCCACTCCAGTGTTCTTGCCTGGAGAATCCCAGGGATGGGGGAGCCTGGTGGGGTGGTCTATGGGGTCGCACAGAGTTGTACACGACTGAAGTGACTTAGCAGCAGCAGCACCAGTGACTATATAACATCCAGTGACCAACCTAGATAGTATATTCGAAAGCAGTGACGTTACTTTTCTGACTAAGGTCCGTCTAGTCAAGGCCATGGTTTTTCCTGTGGTCATGTATGGATGTGAGAGTTGGACTGTGAAGAAGGCTGAGCACAGAGGAATTAATGCTTTTGAACTGTGGTGTTGGAGAAGACTCTTGAGAGTCCCTTGGACTGCAAGGATATCCAACCAGTCCATTCTGAAGGAGATCAACCCTAGGATTTCTTTGGAAGGAATGATGCTAAAGCTGAAGCTCCAGTACTTTGGCCACCTCACAAGAAGACCTGACTCATTGGAAGGGGCTCTGATGCTGGGAGGGATTGGGGGCAGGAGGAGAAGGGGACGACAGAGGATGAGATGGCTGGATGGCATCACGGACTCGATGGGCCTGAGTCTGAGTGAACTCCGGGAGATTGTGATGGACAGGGAGGCCTGGCATACTGCGATTCATAGGGTGGCAAAGAGTCAGACACGACTGAGCGACTGAACTGAAGAGTAACAGGGGATACTCTTTTTGACCCCTTCTGATGCCTATGTCGAAAGCTTTCTCTATCTCCTTTATACTTTAATAAAACGTTATTCCACAAAAGCTCTGAGCGATCAAGCCTTGTCTCTGGCCCCGGATGAAATTCTTCTCTTCTGGGGGCCAAAAATCCTTGCATTTTTGTGTGATTCAACCACAGCCTTTCATTGGTGTTCTTTGATATGTGTGCTGCTGCTGACACCTCAGTAACCCCTGTATTTTGAGTTGTGGGGGCTTATCATGTGAATAGGAATACGCATTTGATGACAAATACATGTGTAACCAGGATCCCAAAACATTGGGTGTTATGAAGGGCCCTTTCTTTGAGAGAGTCATTTCCTAGGCAGGTTGATAAGAAGTCTAGGGGTTCCCAAGGAGAGAGGGATCTGGAATTCTCAAGGAGGAAGAAAGGACAAACCTTTCCCCCCTCTACACTCCTTAGGATTATATACCAATCATGTATCCTGCTTGAGGACAGTCTCTGGAAAAAACCTTTTGGCTAATCCTGTTATCTTAAAATGGGAGTAGGTCCAGTGAGGTCTTTACAACCTCCAGAGATTCTTTGATTCACTGTAATAACTAATTAGAGAGTATATAACTCCATTGCTAACACTAGCAAGGGGGTACTCTTTCTGCCCCCTTCTGATGCCTATGTCAGAAGCTTTCTCTATCTCCTTTATATTTTAATAAAACTTTATTACACAAAAGCTCTGAGTGATCAAGCTCAGCAACTTTTCATCTTTTCATGGTTCAGCAACAACCTTTCATCTTTGCTGCTAGACCTGGGGCTGTGTCAGATGGGCTACCTGGGAAAACAGAGGCAACCTAGGAGAATAAGGAGAAAGTAGCACTACTTCAAAATGGAACTACTGATCCCAAATGTTAGCTGGGGATGTGTAAACCACTCAGTTTCACTATCTTCAACCCCGGAGACTCAAGATGGGAAAAGGGTCACCAGATTGGCATCTATATTAATGAAAGAGGTCTTGACCCTGTAACTGTATCAATATTCCAGAGCATTTCTGTCCCACTCTGGGTTTCCACACACAGGCGCTTCCATTCTGTTTATGAAGAGATGGAAAGCGATCCCCTTCCTATTCTAGCCAAAACTAAGTCTCTTCATAGCCCTGGCAGAGACCATAGCCCAGAGATTAATGGTTACTTTTTGCAGTGGGTGTGGGGGAACTAATATGAGACCAGTGGCCCTGGAAGCTAAAGAATTAGATCCCTAGAGACCCTTCAACAACTCAGGGGAGCCTGGCATTTAAAGACTTCCATAATCAGCAAAAACTGTCCAGCACAGTGGGGCCCATTATTCAGTGTTCTAGTAGGAAAACTTACTTGTCTTGCTTCAAAATATTATAATACAAGTACTCATACTTCTGGTTGGTGAGAAAGCCCCAACTGTCAGAGCCTAATCCTCACCTTCTAGCAAGCTTCCCCAATTTAAAGACCAGATGGGATGATTTGTTCACTGAAGGCCATTCAGCTCAGTTCAGTTCAGTCACTCAGTCGTGTCTGTCCCTGTCCATCACCAACTTCCGGAGTTCACTCAAACTCATGCGCATCGAGTTGGTGATGCCATCAGCCATCTCACCCTCTGTCATCCCCTTCTCCCCCTGCCCCAATCCCTCCCAGCATCAGAGTCTTTTCCAGTGAGTCAACTCTTTGCATCAGATGGCCAAAGTATTGGAGTTTCAGCCTCAGCATCAGTCCTTCCAATGAACACCTAGGACTGGTCTCCTTTAGGATGGACTGGTTGGATCTCCTTGCAGTCCAAGGGACTCTCAAGAGTCTTCTCCAGCACCACGGTTCAAAAGCATCAATTCTTCAGCGCTGAGTTTTCTTCACAGTCCAACTCACATCCATATATGACCACTAGAAAAACCATAGCCTTGACTAGACAGACTTTTGTTGGCAAAATAATATCTCTGCTTTTGAATATGCTATCTAGGTTGCTCATAACTTTTCTTTCAAGGAGTAAGCAAGCGTCTTTTAATTTCATGGCTGCAGTCACCATCTGCAATGATTTTGGAGCCCAGAAAAATAAAATCTGACACTGTTTCCACTGTTTCCCCATCTATTTCCCATGAAGTAATGGGACCGGATGCCATGATCTTTGTTTTCTGAATGTTGAACTTTAAGCCAACTTTTTCACTGTTCTCTTTCACTTTCATCAAGAAGCTTTTTAGTTCCTCTTCACTTTCTGTCATAAGGGTGGTGTCATTTGCATATCTGAGGTTACTGACATTTCTCCCAGCAATCTTGATTCCAGCTTGTGCCTCTTCCAGCCCAGCATTTCTCATGATATACTCTGCATATAAGTTAAACAAGTAGGGTGACAATATACAGCCTTGACACTCCTTTTCCTATTTGGAACCAGTCTGTTGTTCCATGTCCAGTTCTAACCGTTGCTTCCTGACCTGCATATAGGTTTCTCAAGAGGCAGGTCAGGGTGGTCTGCTATTTCCATCTCTTTCAGAAGTTTCCACAGTTTATTGTGATCCATACAGTCAAAGGCTGTGGCATAGTTAATAAAGCAGAAATAGATGTTTTTCTGGAACCCTCTTGCTTTTTCCATGATCCAGCGGTTGTTGGCCAGTTGATCTCTGGTTCCTCTGCCTTTTCTAAAACCAGCTTTAACATCTGGAAGTTCACAGTTTATGCATTGCTGAACCCTGGCTTGGGGAATTTTGAGCATTACTTTATCAGTGTGTGAGATGAGTGCAATTGTGCAGTAGTTTGAGCATTCTTTGGCATTGCCTTCCTTTGGAATTGGAATGAAATCTGACCTTTTCCAGTTCTGTGGCCACTGCTGAGTTTTCCAAGTTCGCTGGCATATTGAGTGTAGCACTTTCACAGCATCATCTTTAAGGATTTGAAACAGCTCAACTGGAATTCCATCACCTCTACTAGCTTTGCTCATAGTGATCCTAAGGCCCACTTGACTTCACATTCCAGGATATCTGGCTCTAGGTGAGTGATCACACCATCCTGATTATCTTGGTCATGAAGATCTTTTTTGGACTACAGAAACATTAGACCATAACATTTCATCAGTGGCTCCCCTATTCTGCTCCCGCATTCATGTCTCTCTCACACAGCAACTAAAAACTCAACTCCAGAGTCTCAAATTTAAGAATGTTATGTGCCATTCCAGTAAATGTTACATGCCATTCCAGTAAACAATGAGTGTTGTTCACCATCGAACCAGTGGCCACTGCAGATGCCCTCATGGTGCATCTCATGTACCCTATGCAGTTAAGTTCCATATCTAAGGGATAACTTCAAGTGATCTGCTAACTAAAATTTCTTACTAGTGCAAAGTTCATGCAGTAAAAAAAAAATTAACGTTTTAGTTGACAGCTGAAGAATGTCACTGGCAACCTGCTTCTGTAAGGACTACATCACTACCCATTGCAGTCACTGACTTTCAACACCCACTGAACGTTCAGGGTGAAGAGCAAACATGCTGAGGGGGCAGGGGTGAAGTGACTGACAGCACAGGTCTTCAGACACTTAGATATTTTCAAAAGATTCTATGCACCCAATTCTTGTATCCTCTCATGACAGGGAGAAAAATCTTTTCATGTTGATTTAGAAACATTATCTCATCCCCTCTTTTTACCTTCCCTAAGATTAGAGCTTCACGTTCTCAAAGTCTGCAGAGATTGGTAAAATCTTGTTTGTAGCTGAAAGTGTGATAGTCTTACATTTACCTATAATTCTTTAAAAGACAACACCATTTTTTCTTTCTGTAAAACTAGAGGCTTCACTTACTTTGTGCCTTAATAGGCTACATACACAATATATTCTATGCTGAAAAGCTCTCCTTCTACTTATTTTTTCCTGTTATCATTTGTTAGTGCTCCCCCCCAAAATATTTGTAAGCAGGGTATTGAATGAAATATTTCTATTGACCTTAGCACACAACTTGCGTGCTACAATTAAAATTCTTAGTTGGTTACCTTTTGTGTTAAAGGGGAAAAAATAAGTTTATAATATTTTATAATATATAGGATTAATTATTGTATAGTATTCTTTTTAGAATATACATACCCATGGGATGTGGCATAGTGGAAAACCATAGAATTCATCTGTCATTTAAACTTGTAAAATATATGAATAAAATGATTAAAACGTGGAAAGTCAATAGTTTCCTTGGCTTGAATGCCAAATAGCTTGGGTGTAAACTCCCCAAAAGTTAGGAAAGAAGTATAAACAGACATTAAATCCATTCTTAAAAAAACAAAAAACAAAAAAACCTGAGTATTCCACAAAGTGCTGGCCAGCAGAAGGAAAACCCCTTTATCCTAGAGCAGTACCTTTTAGTTTCCTGGTACCAATCCTGAAACTGTCTTGTCTGCAGATTTGGCTATTATAGACTATAGCCTAGGAGCTATTAGAATTGTTATTTACCACTAGAGAAAATCCTCAGGGCATGCTACATTAGAGAAATTAAGTCTAAATTGACTTAAGTTCTGTAGTGTGAAGGCCATTTCTTTTGAGTTTTGTATTAGCATATAGACTACTTTTGAACTCTAGAGATTCAAAACTTTCAGTATCAATAGTACGTTAGAAATATAAACATGATTTAAAATTTTTGTTTTCCTTTGTGTATTTCTTTTAGCATATAAGGTAAATGTTACCTATTTTCTTTCATAACTGCAGTAGAGACCAATAGACAGCAAAATAAATGAGACTGGTTTAGAGTAGTAGGCAGTGATCTTAAAAGTTTGGATTCTTAAGGTGTTGTGGGAAGGGGTCCCCTTCCAGGGCCCAAAACTGGGCTCGTCTAACACTTGGAAATGAATCATCCAAGGAGACACATGTGCTGACAAGCAAGAGATTTTATTGGGAAAGGGCACGGAGGCAGAGAGCAGCAGGGTAAGGGAACCCAGGAGAACAGCTCTGCCATGTGGTTCGAAGTTTCAGGTTTTATGGAGATGGGATTAGTTTCCAGGTTGTCTTTAGCCAATCATTCTGACTCGGAGTCCTTCCTGGTTCAGTGAAGATGGATGACAGAGAGAAGGATTCTGGGAGGTGGTCACACATGTGGTGTCTCCTTTGGACCTTTCCTGAACTCTTCCAGTCAGTGGAGGCTTATTAGTTCTGTGTTCCTTACCAGGATCTCCTGTCATAAAATAACTCATGCAAATATTTACTATGGTGCCTGGCCAGAGTGGTCAGTTTCAATCAGTGTGCTTCCCCTAACAAAGGTAACTGGGTAAACTTGTGACCAGCCCTAATAAGAAGAGCACAGTAGAAAATGCCCCCGAAAGGCAAGGTGAGCAATGTAGTAGATTCAAAGTGAAATTCTCAGTGACATATGATTCTGGCAAGGGAAGAAATTCTGAACTCACATTTTGTCTCCATCTTGAACTTTCAGAAAAAACTACCCAAAACTAAGATTTGGACACATTCTTTATCTGGACCACTGCAGTGTTAGTGAGTGAAGAAAACACACAAAATACTGCTGCTCCCTCCTTAAACTCAGAAATAAGCTCTGTAGTCATCCACTAGTGGCCTCTTGCCCTGAATGGCTAGGCCTGTTTCAGCCACTGTAATTTTGTCAAAATCTCATGATCAGTTTAGCTGATCCTTCATTCAGGGCTCCATAAGACTAAAACTTTCATCAGTACAAGTCACTACCTAAACATGTAACATAAAAAATGAAGTATTTTTCCAGATCTTCAGAGTAAATTACAAATAATGACAATTTTTTTCTGATGTTATTGGTTAGTGGCAAAAAAAAAAAAAAATTCAGATTTGTAAGCAAGGTATTGAACAAACTATTTCTGTTTGCCTTAGAAGAATGTGTATGTAGTGCATTTCTACACAGGATGACTATATTTAAGAGAACAAGAATAAGGGGAGAACAACAGCAAATATTTGTGAAACACTTTCTTCTAGTGATGTCCATTGCCTTGATAACTGTAGGACTAGCATATTTGCGTTCCAACCTAATCAAACCTATGCAGTTGCTGGTATACCAATGAGTCTGGTTAAAGAACATTTCAAATCTATGTTGGTAAACAAACATCAGTGTACAAACTAAGGTTAGAAAAAAATAAGGAGTAAAGTTCAGTGATATACAGGAAAGGTATGGGCATATTGATGGCAAATGTAGTTTTCTGTGTTAGTTCATCTCATAAAGAGTGCTTCGAGGCTGAAGGCAAATGGCCTTGGAGTTCTCAATCAACCTATTTTCCCACAGACAAAATCGGAAACTGAATCCATAGCAATACCTCCTTTGCCATGTTTTCATTTCTAGTGCCTAGACTGTAGTGGCCAAGAATGGAAAAAGTAGACTCTAGATGAGCCAGCCAAAGCATAGGGTAGAAAACAGAAGTTTCAATGTGCAATGTCATTCTGCCTGTGATCTTGAAAGGCTTAAGTGGACAAGTTTTCAAGAGGGCTAAAGAATTATGTGACAAAGTGTTAGTTTCTTTCTTAAATTATCTGTCTTGAAGCCCAGTATCTTACATACACATGCTTTATCTTTTGTACTGGTGGTGTATCTAGTAGATCTCCCTTAAGCTTAAAGGTCTGCATAGTTCAACTGGAACACATTAGTCATCAAGAAATAAAATATGCTGAGTAAAAGGGATGCACACTTACAGCGTTCCTATGACCTGGAACATGACTAATATAGCATGTCCAAATGCATCACTTACGCTGGTTTTAAGTATTTATTTACATGGCTTTGTTGGGTCTTAGCAATGGCAACCCACTCCAGTACTCTTGCCTGGCAAATCCCAAGGATGGAGGAGCCTGGTAGGCTGCAGTCCATGGGGTCACTAGGAGTCAGACATGACTGAGTGACTTCAATTTCACTTTTCACTTTCATACATCGGAGAAGGAAACGGCAACCCACACCAGTGTTCCTGCCTGGAGAACCCCAGGGACGGGGGAGCCTGGTGGGCTGCCGTCTCTGGGGTCGCACAGAGTCGGACACAACTGAAGTGACTTAGCAGCAGCAGCAGCGGTGGTGGTGGCACACAGGCTTCTCCAGCTGTGGTGCAAAGACTGTGTATCCCTGAGATATGAAATCTTAGTTCTCAGACCAGGAATGGAACCTGTGTCCCCTGCATTGAAAGATGTAATTTTTACCCACTGTACCAGCACTGATAAACTCTACAAACTTCAGTTTCCTTATTATCAAGATTTTGCCTTACTTTCAATTCAGTCCCCAGTTAAAGTAGGGGCTGCAGACAATCTTACTCTCGGTTGTGCATCAAACCTGAGAAACCTGAGCTCAGGAAACCCAAATCTATTATAAGGAACAGTAGGAAAACTCATTTTCTGGCCCAGAAAAACTCAATCTTTATATAGAGGAAAAGAACCTCTTTCCCAGAAATACTATTCCTAACTTCTAAACTTCCTGTTCTAGAAAAAGTACTAAAATGTGCTAAAAACAAAAATTAGGAACTGTATTACTGTCCAAGTAATGGTATTCCTGTCCAGAATTCTGCAGCATATTAACAACAATTATAGGCTAACAGTTGCTACTCAGAGGCTCAGGTTCAAGAAACAAAGATGTGAGGCGGTCCTAAGATGGCGTAGGAACAGGATGGGGAGACCACTTTCTCCCCTACAAATTCATCAAAAGAACATTGACCGCTGAGTAAATTCTACAAAACAACTTCTAAACGCTGGCAGAGGACATCAGACACTCAGAAAGGCAGCCCGTTGTCTTTGAAAGGAGGTAGGGCAAAATATAAAAGATAAAAAGAGAGACAAAAGTGTTAGGGACAGATACCTGTCCCAGGAAGGGAGTCTTAAAAGAGGAGAAGCTTCCAAACACCAGGAAACCCTCTCACTGGCAGGTCTGTGGGGACTTTTGGAATCTCAGAGGGCAACATAACCAGGAGGAAAAGTAAATAAAACCCACAGATTATGTGACTAACGGCAACTACCAGCAGAGAACTAGCCCAGACGCTCACATCCAACACCAGTAAGTTGGGGCTGAATAGGGAGGGCTGCATTGTTTAGGTTAAGGACCGGGTCCGAATGCCCCAAGGGCAATCTGAGGGAGCTAACATGAGATAGCCGCCCAAGGAGATAGCCAGAGAGAGTGAGGTGGAAAAAAAGAGAGAGAGAGAACTATCCCCAGCAAAGCCCTAACCTAAGGCACTGCCAGGCCCACTCACAGAACAAAGGACAGAGCAAATACCAAAGAGCTAGCAGGCTGTGGACCAGCCCATCCCCTGCTGGAGACAAGCAGGTGGGGGTGGTGGGTGGGAGGCGGGCGGCAACAAGAGCCAGAAAGGGGCCAACTTGGCCCCAGAGAGGCATCCTCTACCAAACTGCAAGCAGGCTTCATTGCTAACCAAGACTTCCTGAGATCCTGGATGGCTGTCATCCACCAGGAGGGTCGCAGCCAGAGATCATCTCCCCAGAAGAGACACACGGTACCCCTGAGACAGAGCGCACACTGCCACCTAGGAAAACACCAGCTGGGACCCGGGAGGCGATAAGATGCACCCGCCACCTGGGGAGAGTGCACTTGCCAAGCACCTGGTCACCTGAGCTGCTTGGATTGGGAAAGGGGGCAAAATGCAGGTCCAACTGAGTCAGTCCCTTCGTTTTTTTTAAGAACTTTTTAAAAAACTTTTAAGCCCTCTATTACTCCTTTAATTTTCATTTTTAACCTATTACCTTCCAAACAAAAAAGACTCTATTTTTAAAGAAAACTTCATATATATATAATTTTTGTGACTTTTGTTTAGTATTTTATTTTTGAGAGTCTAACCTCTACTCTAGATTTTTAATGTTTGCTTTTTGGTATTTGTTACCAATTTTGTACCTTTAAGAATCCAGTCTTCAGTACCCATTTTTACTTGGGAGTGTGATTACTGGCTTAATTACTCTCTCTCCGTTTTGACTCTCCTTTTTCTCACCCAGGTCACTTTATCTCCTCCCTTCCCCTTCTCTTCTCTACCCAACTCTGTGAATCTCTGTGTGTGTTCCAGGCTGTGGAGGACACTTAGGAAACTGATCACTGCCTAGCTCTCTCTCTCTCCTTTTGATTCCCCCTTTTCTCCTCCTGGTCACCTGTCTCCTTCCTCCATTTTCTCTTCTCTGTGTAACTCCATGCACATCTCTGAGGGATCCAGACTGTGGAGAGCACACAGAGAATTGATTACTGCCTAACTTGCTCACTCCCCTCTTGATTCCTCTTCTCCTCCTGGTCACCATTATCTCCCTCCTCCCTCTTTTCTTCTCCATGTAACTGTGAATCTCTGTGGGTGTCCCTCACTGTGGAGAATCTTATCAGCATTAACCTAGATATTTTAGAATTGGTGCTGTATGGATGGAGAAGTCTTGAGGCTACTGTAAGACTAAGACTGAAAACCAGAGGCAGGAGGCTTAAGCCCAAAACCTGAGAACACCAAAGAGGAACATTAATAAGAGATCATCCAAAAGCATCCTTGTGTACACTGAAACCAAGCTCCACCCAAGAGCCAACAAGTTCCAGAGAAAGACATACCATGCAAAGTCTTCACCAATGCAGGAACATAGCCCTGAGCTTAAATATAGAGGCTGCCCAAAGTCACACGAAACCCACAGACATCTCAAAACTCATTACTGGACACTTCACTGCACTGCAGATGGAAGAAATCAAGCTCCACCCACCAGAACACTGACACAAGCTTCCCTAACTAGAAATTTTGACAAGCCGCTGGTCCAACCCCACCCACAGCGAGGAACCTCCACAATAAAGAGGAACCACAAACTACTACCCTACAGAAAGGCCACCCCAAACACAGCAATCTAAACAAGATGAAAAAGCAGAGAAATACTCAGCAGGTAAAGGAAAATGATAAATGTCCATCAAACCAAAGAGGAGGCAATAGGGAGTCTGCCTGAAAAAGAATTCAGAATAATGACAGTAAAAATGATCAAAAATGTTGAAAACAAAATGCAGTTATAGATAAATAGCCTGCAGACAAGGATTGAGAAGATGTGAGAAATGTTTAACAAGGACCTAGAAGAAATAAAAAAGAGTCAATCAATAATGAATAATGCAATAAATGAGATCAAAAGCACTCTGGAGGGAACCAAAAATAGAGTAACAGAGGCAGAAGATAGGATAAGTGAGTTAGAAGATAGAACGGTAGGAATAAATGAAATGGAGAGGAAAAAAGAATTAGATGAAATAAGGACAACCTCAGGGACCTCAGGAACAATATTCAATGCCCCAACATTCGAATCACAGGAGTCCCAGAAGAAGACAAAAAGAAAGGCCATGAGAAAATACTTGAAGAGATAATAATTGAAAGCTTCCCTAAAATGGGGACAGAAATAATCACCCAAGTCCAAGAAACCCAGAGAGTCCCAAACAGGATAAATCCAATGTGAAACACCCCAGTTCAGTTCAGTTCAGTTGCTCACTCGTGTCCGACTCTTTGCGACCCCATGAATCGCAGCATGCCAGGCCTCCCTGTCCATCACCATCTCCCAGAGTTCACTCAGACTCGTGTCCATCGAGTCATTGATGCCATCCAGCCATCTCATCATTTGTCGTCCCCTTCTCCTCCGGCCCCCAATCTCTCCCAGCATCAGTCTTTTCCAATGAGTCAACTCTTCGCATGAGGTGGCCAAAGTACTGGAGCTTCAGCTTTAGCATCATTCCTTCCAAAGAAATCCCAGGGTTCATCTCCTTCAGAACGGACTGGTTGGATCTCCTGGCAGTCTAAGGGACTCTCAAGAGTCTTCTCCAACACCACAGTTTAAAAGCATCAATTCTTCGGTACTCAGCCTTCTTCACAGTCCAACTCCCACATCCATACGTGACCACAGGAAAAACCATAGCCTTGACTAGATGGACCTTTGCTGGCAAAGTAATGTCTCTGGTTTTGAATATACTATCTAGGTTGGTCATAACTTTTCTTTCAAGGAGTAAGCGTCTTTTAATTTCACGGCTGCAGTCACCATCTTCAGTGATTTTAGAGCCCCCAAAAATAAAGTCTGACAGTTTCCACTGTTTCCCCAACTATTTCCCATGAAGTGATGGGGCCATATGCCATGATCTTCGTTTTCTGAATGTTGAGCTTTAAGCCAACTTGTTCGCTCTCCTCTTCCACTTTCATCGAGGCTTTTTAGCGCCTCTTCACTTTCTGCCATAGGGTGGTGTCATCTGCATATCTGAGTTTATGGATATTTCTCCCGGCAATCTTGATTCCAGCTGTGTTTCTTCCAGTCCAGTGTTTCTCATGATGTACTCTGCATATAGTTAAATAAGCAGGATGACAATATACAGCCTTGACGTACTCCTTTTCCTATTTGGAACCAGTCTGTTGTTCCATGTCCAATTTTAACTGTTGCTTCCTGACCTGCATAGAGATTTCTCAAGAGGCAGGTTAGGTGGTCTGGTATTTCCATCTCTTTCAGAATCTTCCACAGTTTATTGTGATCCACACAGTCAAAGGCTTTGGCATAGTCAATAAAGCAGAAATAAGATGTTTTTCTGGAACTCTCTTGCTTTTTCAATGATCCCAGGGATGTTGGCAATTTGATCTCTGGTTCCTCTGCCTTTTCTAAAACCAGCTTGAAGATAACGGAGTTCACGGTTCATGTATTGCTGAAGCCTGGCTTGGAGAATTTTGAGTATTACTTTACTAGCATGTGAGATGAGTGTCATTGTGCAGTAGTTTGAGCATTCTTTGGCATTACGTTTCTTTGGAGTTGGAATGAAAACTGACCTTTTCCAGTCCTGTGGCGACTGCTGAGGTTTCCAAATTTGCTGGCATATTGAGTGTAGCACTTTCACAGCATCATCTTTCAGGATTTGAAACAGCTCAACTGGAATGCCATCACCTCCACTAGCTTTGTTCATAGTGATGCTTTCTAAGACCCACTTGACTTCACATTCCAAGATGTCTGGCTCGAGATGAGTGAGCACATCATCATGATTATCTGTATCATGAAGATCTTTTTTTGTGCAGTTCTTCTGTGTATTCTTGCCACCTCTTCTTAGTATCTTCTGCTTCTGTTAGGTCCATACCATTTCTGTCCTTTATCGAGCCCATCTTTGCATGAAATGTTCCCTTGGTATCTCTAATCTTCTTACAGGAGACAGGGATCAAGACAATCCCCATGGAAAAGGAATGCAAAAAAGCAAAATGGCTGTCTGAGGAGGCCTTACAAATAGCTGTGAAAAGAAGAGAGGAGAAAAGCAAAGGAGAAAAGGAAAGATATAAGCATCTGAATGCAGAGTTCCAAAGAATAGCAAGACGAGATAAGAAAGCCTTCTTCAGTGATCAATGCAAAGAAATAGAGGAAAACAACAGAATGGGAAAGATTAGAGATCTCTTTAAGAAAGACCCCAAGACACATATTAATCAAATGAACAAAGATCAAGCACAAAGAACAAATATTAAAAGCAACAAGGGAAAAACAACAAATAACACACAAGGGGATTCCCATAAGGTTAACAGCTGATCTTTCAATAGAAACTCTTCAGGCCAGACGGGAATAGCAAAACATACTTAAAGTGATGAAAGAGAAAAACCTACAGCCCAGATTACTGTACCCAGCAAGGATCTCATTCAAATATGAAGGAGAATTTAAAAGCTTTACAGACAAGCAAAAGCTGAGAGATTTCAGCACCACCACACCAGCTCTCCAACAAATGCTAAAGGATTTTCTTTAGACAGGAAACACAGAAAGGCTGTATAAACTCGAACCCAAAACAACAAAGTAAATGGCAACGGGCTCATACTTAACAATAATTAGCTTAAATGTAATGGGTTGAATGCCCCAACCAAAAGACAAAGACTGGCTGAATGGATACAAAAACAAGTCCCCTATAATATGCTGTCTATAAGAGACCCACCTTGAAACAAAGGACACCTACAGACTGAAAATGAAGATATTCCACATACAGACTGGAAAAAGATATTCCACGCAAATAGAGATCAAAAGCAAGCAGAAACAGCAATATTCATATCAGATAAAATAGATTTTAAAATAAAGGCTGTGTAAAGAGACAAAGAAGGACACTACATAATGATCAAAGGAGCAATTCAAGAAGGTCTAACAATTATAAATATATATGCACCCAAAATAGAAGCACTGCAATAGGTAAGACAAATGCTAACAAGTATGAAAGGGGAAATTAACAATAACACAATAATAGTGGGAGATTTTAATACCCCATTCACACCTATGGATAGATCAACTAAGCAAAAAATTAACAAGGAAACACAAAGATTATATAACAGATCAGTTAAAACGACTTAACTGATATCCATAGGACATTCCACCCCAAAACAATGAATTTCACCTTTTTCTCAAGCGCACACGGAACATTCCCCAGGATAGATCACATCCTGGGCCATAAATCTAGCTTGGTAAATTCAAAAAAATTGAAATCAAACCAAGCATCTTTTCTGACCACAGTGCAATAAGATTAGATGTCAATTACAGGAAAAAAAAAAAAAAAAAACTAATAAAAATTCCAGCATATGGAGGCTGAACAACACACTTTTGAATAACCGAAAGTCACAGAAGAAATAAAACAAGAAATCAAAATATGTATAGAAATGAATGAAAATGAAAACACAACAACCCAAAACCTATGGGACACTGTAAAAGCAGTGCTAAGGGGAGGGTTCATAGCAATACAGGCTTACCTCAAGAAACAAGAAAAAAGTTAAAACCTAACTCTACACCTAAAGCAACTAGAAAAGAAAGAAATGAAGCACCCCAGGGTTAGGAGAAGGAAGTAAATCTTAAAAATTAGGGTAGAAATAAATGTAAAAGAAACAAAAGAGACCATAGCAAAAATCAACAAAGCCCACAGCTGGTTCTTTGAGAAGGTAAAACTGACAAACCATTAGCCAGATTCATCAAGAAACAAAGGGTGAAGAATCAAATCAACAAAATTAGAAATGAAAATGGAGAGATCACAATAGACAACACAGAAATACAAAGGCTCATAAGGGACTACTATCAGTAACTGTGTGCCAATAAAATGGACAACTGGGAAGAAATGGACAAATTCTTAGAAAAGTGTAACTTTTCAAAACTGTACCAGGAAGAAATAGAAAGTCTTAACAGACCCATCACAAGCATGGAAATTGAAACTATAATCAGAAATCTTTCAGCAAACAAAACCCCAGGACCAGATGCCTTCACAGCTGAATTCTACAAAACTTAGAGAAGCACTAACTTAAACTCTTACTAAACCTTACTAAAACTAACTTAAACTCTTACTAAACCTTACTAAAACTCTTCCAGAAAATTGCAGAGGAAGGTAAACTTCCAAACTTCTATGAGGCCACCATCACCCTAATACCAAAACCAGACAAAAATGCCACAAAGAAAGAAAACTACAGGCCAATATAGAGAAACCCAAGTAAGACAGTAGGTGTTGCAAGAGTACATCGGAGGGCAGACACACTGAAACTATAATCACAGAAAACTAGTCAGTCTAATCACAAGGACCACAACCTTGTCCAACTCTATGAAACTAAGCCATGCTGTGTGGGACCACCCAAGACGGCCGGGTCATGGTGGAGAGGTCTGACAAAATGTGGTCCACTGGAGAAGGGAATGGCAAACCACTTCAGTATTTTTGCCTTGAGAACCCAATGAACAGTATGAAAAGGCAAAATGATAAGATACCAAAAGAGGAACTCCCCAGGTCATTAGGTGCCCAATATGCTACTGGAGATCAGTGGTCCAGAAAGAATGAAGGGATGGATCCAAAGCAAAAACAATACCCAACTGTGGACATGACTGGTGACAGAAGCAAGGTCTGATGTTGTAAAGAGCAATATTGCATAGGAACCTGGAATGTTAGGTCCATGAATCAAGGCAAATTGGAAGCGGTCAAACAGGAGATGGAAAGAGTGAATGTAGACATTCTAAGAATCAGCAAATGAAAATGGACTGGAATGGGTGAATTTAACTCAGACGACCATTATATCTACTACTCCGGGCAGGAATCTCTTAGAAGAAATGGAGTAGCCATCATGGTCAACAAGAGTCCAAAATGCAGTACTTGGATGCAATCTCAAAAACGACAGAATCATCTCTGTTCCTTTCCAAGGCAACCCATTCAGTATCACAGTAATCTGAGTCTATGCCACAACCAGTAACACTGAAGAAGCTGAAGTTGAATGATTCTATGAAGACCTATAAGACCTTTTAGAACTAACACCCAAAAAAAGGGGACTGGAATGCAAAAATAGGAAGTCAAGAAACACCTGGAGTAACAGGCAAATTCAGCCTTGGAATACAGAATAAAGAAGGGCAAACGGTAATAGAGCTTTGCCAAGAGAACGCACTGTTCATAGCAAACATCCTCTTCCAACAACACAAGAGAAGACTCTACACATGGACACCACCAGATGGTCAACACTGAAATCAGATTGATTATATTGTTTACAGCCAAAGATGGAGTTCTATACAGTTAGCAAAAACAAGACTGGGAGGTGACTGTGGCTCAGATCATGAAATCCTTATTGCCTAATTCAGACTTAAACTGAAGAAAGTACGGAAAACCACTAGACCATTCAGATACGACCTAAATCAAATCCTTTATGATTATACAGTGGAAGTGAGAAGTAGATTTAAGGGACTAGATCTGATAGATAAGAGCGCCTGATGAACTATGGGCAGAGGTTGATAACATTGTACAGGAGAGAGGGATCAACCATATCCAAGACAAAGAAATGCAAAAAAGCAAAACGGCTGTCTGGGGAGGCCTTACAAATAGCTGTGAAAAGAAGAGAAGTGACAAGGAAAGGAGAAAAGGAAAGATATAAGTATGTGAATGCAGAGTTCCAAAGAACAGCAAGAAAAGACAAGAAAACCTTCCTCAGTGATCAATGCAAAGAAATAGAGGAAAACAACAGAATGGGAAAGGCTAGAGATCTCTTCAATTAAATTAGAGATACCAAGGGAACATTTCATGCAAAGATGGGCTCGATAAAGGACAGAAATAATATGGACCTAACAGAAGCATAAGATATTAAGAAGAGGTGGCCAGAATACACAGAACTGTACAAAAACAAAAACACCATGGTGTGATCCCTCATCTAGAGCCAGACATCCTGGAATGTGAAGTCAAGTGGGCCTTAGAAAGCATCACTACAAACAACGCTAGTGGAGTGGAATTCCAGTTGAGCTGTTTCAAATCCTGAAAGATGATGCTGTGAAAGTGTTGCACTCAATATGCCAGCAAATTTGGAAAACTCAGCAGTGGCCACAGGACTGGAAAAGATCAGTTTTCATTCCAATCCTAAAGGCAGGCAATGCCAAAGAATGCTCAAACTACTGCACAATTGCACTCATCTCACATGCTAGTAAAATAATGCTCAAAATTCTCCAAGCCAGGATTCAGCAATACATGAACCATGAATTTCCAGACGTTCAAGCTGGTTTTAGAAAAGCCTGAAGAACCAGAGATCAAATTGCCAACATCTGCTGGATCATCGAAAAAGCAAGAGAGTTCCAGAAAAACATCTATTTCTGCTTTATTAACTATACCACAGCCTTTGACTGTGTGGATCACAATAAACTGGAAAATTCTGCAAGAGATGGGAATATCAGACCACCTGACCTGCCTCTTGAGAAACCTATCTGCAGGTCAGGAAGCAACAGTTAGAACCGGACATGAAACAAGAGACTGGTTCTAAATAGGAAAAGGAGTATGTCAAGGCTGTATACTGTCACCCTGCTTATTTAACTTATATGCAGAGTACATCATGAGAAATGCTGGGCTGGAAAACACAAAAGTTGGAATCAAGACTGCCAGGAGAAATATCAATAACCTCAGATATGCAGATGACACTACCCTTATGGCAGAAGTGAAGAGGAACTAAAAAGCCTCTTGATGAAAGCCAAAGAGGAGAATGAAAAAGTTGGCTTAAAGCTCAACATTCAGAAAATGAGTATCATGGCATCTGGTCCCATCACTTCATGGGAAATACACGGGGATACAGTGGAAACAGTGTCAGAGTTTATTTTTCTGGATTCCAAAATCACTGCACATGGTGATTGCAGCCATGAAATTAAGACGCTTTTACTCCTTGGAAGGAAAGTTATGACCAACATAGGTAGCATATTCAAAAGCAGAGACGTTACTTTGCCAACAAAGGTCTGTCTAGTCAAGGCTATGTTTTTCCAGTAGCCACGTACAGATGTGAGAGTTGGGACTGTGAAGAAAGCTGAGTGCCAAAGAATGGATGCTTCTGAACTGTGGTGTTGGAGAAGACTCTTAAGAGTCCCTTGGACTGCAAGGAGAGCCAACCAGTCCATTCTAGAGATCAGTCCTGGGTGTTCTTTGGAAGGAATGATGCTAAAGCTGAAATTCCAGTACTTTGGCCACCTTATGCAAACAGTTGACTCACTGGAAAAGACTCTGATGCTGGGAGGGATTGGGGGCAGGAGAAGGGGACGACAGAGAACGAGATGGTGGATGGCATCACTGACTCGATGGACGTGAGTTTTAGCGAACTCCGGAAGTTGGTGATGGACAGGGAGGCCTGGGTGCTGCAATTCATCAGGTTGCAAAGAGTTGGATACGACTGAGCGAATGAACTGAAGTGAGTATCACTGATTAACATAAATGCAGAAATCCTTAACAAAATTCTAGCAAACAGTATCCAACAACATATTAAAAGATCATACATCATGACCAAGTGGGCTTTATCCCAGGAATGCAAGGATTCAATATCCGCAAATCAATCAATATAATACACCACATTAACAAATTAAAGGTAAAACAATATGATTATCTCAAGAGATGCAAAGAAAGCCTTTGATAAAATTTAACATCCATTTATGATAAAAACCCTTCAGAAAGCAGTAAAGAAGGAAGATACCTCAAGATAATAAAAACTATATATGACAAACCCACAGCAAGCATTATTTTCAATGGTGAAAAACTGAAAGCATTTCCAATGGTGAATGGGAACAAAACAAGGATGCCCACTGCAACTACTACTATTAAGCATAGTTTTGTAAGTTTTGGCCACAGTAATCAGAGCAGAAAAAGAAATAAAAGCAATCCAGTTTGGAAAAGAAGGAAAACTCTCACTGTTTGCAGATGACATGGTCCTCTGCATAGAAAACCCTTAAGACTCCACCAGAAAATTACTAGAGCTAATCAGTGAATATAGTAAAGTTGCCGGATATAAAAGTAACACGCAGAAATCCCTTGCATTCCTATACACCGAGAAAATTGAAAGAGAAATTAAGGAAAAAATCCCATTCACCATTGTTAACAAAAAGAATAAAATAGGCATAAATCTACCTAAACAAACAGAAGACCTATATATAGAAAATTATAAAACACTGAGGAAAGAAATCAGAGAATACACAGATGGAGAAATATATCATGTTCATATAGTGAAAATGAGTATACTACCCAAAGCAATCTATAGATTCAATGCAATCCCTATCAAGCTACCAACAGTATTTTTCACAAGACTAGAACAAATAATTTCACAATGTGTAATACAGAAAACCTTGAACAGCCAAAGCAATCTTGAGAAAGAAGACTGGAACTGGAGGAATCAACCTGCCTGACTAAAGGTGATCCTACAAAGCTAGTCATCAAGACAGTATGGTACTGGCACAAAGATGGAAATATATATCAATGGAACAAAATAGAAAGCCCAGAGGTAAATCCATGCACCTATGGACACCTTATCTTTGACAAAGGAGGCAAGAATATACAATGGTGAAAAGACAAACTCTTCAGTAAGTGGTGCTGGGAAAACTGGTCAACAATTTGTGAAAGAACGAAACTAGAACACATTCTAAGACCATACACAAAAATAAACTCAAAATGGATTAAAGATCTAAACTAAGACCAGAACCTATAAAACTCCTAGAGGAAAACAGGCAAAATACTCTCCGACATGAATCACAGCAGGATCCTCTATGACTCACCTCCCAGAGTAATGGAAATAAAAACAAAAACAAACAAATGGGACCTAATTAAACTTAAAAGCTTTTGCACAATGAAGGAAACTATAAGCAAGGTGAAAAGACAGTCTTCAGAATGGGAGGAAATAGAGAAGGCTATGGCACCCCACTCCAGTACTCTTGCCTGGAAAATCCCATGGACAGAGGAGCCTGGAAGGCTGCAGTCCATGCGGTCGCTGAGGATTGGACACAACTGAGCGACTTCACTTTCACTTTTCACTTTCATGCATTGGAGAAGGAAATAGCAGCCCACTCCAGTGTTCTTGCCTGGAGAACCCCAGGGACGGGGGAGCCTGGTGGGCTGCCGTCTATGGGGTCGCAGAGTCAGACACAACTGAAGTGACTTAGCAGCACAGAGAGAATAGCAAATGAAACAACCGACAAAGAGATTCAGAAATATACAAGGAACTCCTGCAGCTCAATTCTGGAAAAATAAACAACCCAGTCGAAATATGGGCCAAAGAACAAAACAGACATTCCTGCAAAGACATACAGATGGCTAACAAACACATGAAAAGATGCTGAACATCACTCATTATCAGAGAAATGTGTAACAAAACTACAATGAGGTACCATCTCATGTTGGTCAGAATGGCTGCTATCCAAAATTCTACAAACAATGTATACTGGAAAGGGTGTGGAAAAAAGGGAACCTTCTTACATTGTTGGTGGGAATGCAACCTAGGACACCACTATGGAGAACA
Organism: Oryx dammah; assembly: GCF_014754425.2. Lineage (NCBI taxonomy): Eukaryota > Metazoa > Chordata > Mammalia > Artiodactyla > Bovidae > Oryx > Oryx dammah. The sequence continues at coordinate 750,483 of NW_024080426.1, forward strand.
GTGTGGAGATTCCTTATAAAACTGGAAAGAGAACTGCCATATGACCCAGCAATCCCACTGCTGGGCATACACACCAAGGAAACCAGAACTGAAAGAGACACGTATACCCCAGTGTTCATCACAGCACTTTTATACTGCCCAGGACATGGAAGCAACCTAGATGTCCATCAGATGAATGAATAAGGAAGCTGTGGTACATGTACACAATGAATACTACTCAGCCATTAAACAATAAATTTGAATCAGTTCTAATAAGCTGGATAAAACTGGAGTCTATTATAACAGAGTGAAGTAGGCCAAAAAGAAAAACACCAATACAGTATACTAACGCATATATATGTAATTTAGAAAGATGGTAACGATAACTTTGTATGTGAGACAGCAAAAGAGACACAGATGTAAAGAACAACCTATTAACTCTGTGGGAAAAGGCGAGGTGGGACGATCTGAGAGAATAGCATTTAAATATGTGTATCATATGTGAAACACATTGCCAGTACAGGTTCAACGCACGAGACAGGGTGCTCAGGGTTGGTGCAATGGGATAACCCTGAGGGATAGGATGGGGAGGGAGGTGGGAAGGGGGTTCAAGATGGGGAACACATGTAGACCCATGACTGATTCATGTCAATGTATGGCAAAAAACAGTACAATATTGTAAAGTAATTAGCCTCCAATTAAAAAAAAAACAAAGGTGTTTTTGGTTCTGTTTTTCCTGATCAGTGTTGTATCCTATTTCCTTCAGCTTTGTGTATACCAACCTATACAATATTTACGGTATGGCTATTTACTCCTTTGGATTACTTGCAAGGTGGGTCAGACATACAGCTTTTCCTTTTTCTGGCCTTGTTACTAAATCCCCTTTCATTGAGGAAGCAGGGCCACCATGAACATATACACCCTGATAGACAAAATCTAAGAAAGGTGTCAGTGTACAATAATTTCAATTTTTGCTTTTTGGGCTGGATCTATGTGAAAAATTGAGAATAGCTATTTATATACAAGAATCATTACATAGTTCTTAACATGTTAGGCTTTCTTGCTTGCTTCCTGGAGTTTTTTTATTCCTTGGCCCACAATATGCATTAATGTGATGGTTAGGGTTAAGACCATGTATGTATTTTACCCATCTCTCTACAACTTATTACTAATTTTAACATGAAAAAAAAAGACTACTTATGTATTTTACCCATCTCCCCATAGTTTATTTACTAATTTTTAACATGAAAAATAATCTTTCTTTACATCAAAACACAAATGTATAATTGAACGTCTATGTTCCCAATTACCCAATCTTAACAATTATCAATATCTTGCTAATCCAACTTCACTTATCTTTTCGTGGGAAAAACAAATTCCAGATTTTATTTTTCCTGTTAGTATGTTCTTAAACTGGTATGGTCATGTTACTTTTTCCTATATTAACCTCAACAAAATGGCTCAAATGTAAATCAATAGTCAAGAAGAAAACACCAATTAAAATAATTTTCAATATACAAGTACTTGAATATCTGAAATTTTAAAATAAGTCAAAAAATGGTGAGGATAAATTGTGGAAGGAAGTGTAAAACAATAAATAAATGCTTTATAAAACAATAAATAAATGCTTTAGAATGTATCCACTAGATATGAACATATCTTTCAGAAAAGCTGAGGTTCTATCCTAGAGCAAACTTGTGCTCCTCTGAGTATTTTCCAACTAGGACTCAAATTTTTGACATCCACTGTTTGTACTAATTTTAATAAGAATCCTAGGTCAGTTAAGCTACATTCAATATTTTAGTATTCTCAATGGCAGTAAGAGTTCTCAGCTCCCCACCACCCACCAGGTGCTACCTATTACCCTAATCTACCTTCAGCAAAGAGACTTGCTATACTGGTTAAGCAAAATACACCCCGCCCTCCCACCTTGGTTTTCTCCTCTATTGTTCTAACCACTCACACCCACTTTCCACCTTGCTTCTTGGCTATAAATTTCAATTTGCCCATGATGCATTCAGAGCAGCTGAATCTAGTCTTTCTCCCATACCGCAAGAGCCCATATAGACCATCTTGAATAAAGTCATTTTCTTCCTTCTCTTTAATAGATGTCATAAATAATTTAAAATAACCACAACCTGGAAACAACTCAGGTAAGTTCGGCATACATACAACAGAATTCAACATAGCAGTTAGACTGGAACTATAGATGATATTTTATCTCACAGACAGAATGCTGACTGCAAGAAACTGTACAAGAACACAAACTGATTTACAGATGAACGCCAGTCTACGGTAAAATGTTAGGAAACAAGGGAGATTAATTCTAACAAGGGGACACAAAGACATTGAAGTTGACTCTAAAAATAAAACCACAACCATGTGTCAAAGAACTATTGTAATGTTAACATGTTAAATTGATTTGGTTCTTTTAACAAAATGCATTATTTGGTGCAGCTGCTAGCATCAGTGTGTGATAAGAGAGATAATACTGATTTATCAGACATCAGAAAGGACCAAGTTGGAAACTGGGCACTTCTGCCATAGGTTACCTATTCCAATTCTTGATTCTTAAATAGATAAAAGCAAATATATGCTATATAGATCATTTAGATTTCTGTGATTTAAAATAAAAATTCTGTTTCTCCATATACCTACCTTACACCATCTTTGTCATTTATTCAAATACTTAAAACCAAAAGACGTCTTTCACAAATTAGTTCTCCAGATAATCAAGAAATCTCACTTTCAAACTCTTCATAGGGAGAGCACAAATTCATTTCTACCCCTCATTAAACCACAAGTGACAGCAAAGATTGTGTTCAACTCTTTATTTTAGTAAAATCAGAATAAATACAGCACATGCAGTGCTAGAATATAAAACTAATACTTTAAGCAATTACCAAACTTAAAGTGACTTGAGATTCAATGTCTATATTTGGCAAATTAAAATCCATTCTTATTTACTGAAAACATTGCTGGCTGACAAAACTTAAGGTAAGTCAGTGATTTTGGCAATATACAAAGATAACCACATGTTTGAGAAATAGGCCAAACTCTGAAAAACAAACAACATATGAAACTAAATAGAATGCTATAGAATTTCTGAAAATGTGGACACTTCATAAGTGTTTAGAAGTGTTTTAAGATAACATATCAAAACCTTGGCATGTTATAGTTTCAAGTTTCGAATTTTGTCTTACATTTTGTTATAAAGTTAAAGCTACCTACAATGTCAATGCTGGGTCTGCTTAGTTTGACTAAAAGTGTAGTAAGACTTAACATTAAAGCTCACACTAACCTGAAATTTATTATGTAATATACGATGATGTTCAACATTCAAGTGCCAGTGTTTTTGTACTGTCTTTTGGTCAAGTTTCTTTAAACTTTCAAAGAATAACTTTAAGGCTTACAAAAATAAATATTTGTCAAAATCTTTCAATAAATACTATGCAGACAAGCAGTAGCAGCAAAGTATATAAAATCTGTCATGTGCAAAGAGTTTTCTTCCCAACTATCATCCTATGGTCCCAAATAGAATTTTAGAATCTACTTCTAAAAAAATGTGTTCAACAATCTCCAAGAGACAAAATAAGATCTGAAGTTTAAGAACATGCACACAAAACATATATATATATATATATATATATATATAAAATTATCTTAATGTTAAATAAAATAAGTACTTTGTAAAAAATTTATGAGAAAAATGTACAAGAGTCTAAACCTATACTAATTGAAATAGCACCGTAACAAATGACCTTAATACTGTCAAGTGCACCTACTTAATAGTTTTAGAACAAGGCACAATACACCTGAAAATCTATTATTGCACTTCTAAGAAATTTTTGCCTTCTTATGCCATTGTTAAGATTATGAAGATCACCATTTTCCAACCAGAGAATCAGTACCAATTCCATGTGGAGGAGACAATTTCAGTTGGTGAATAATCATCTTTGGCCAAATTTAGCAGAAAACAACTGTAAAGTACAATGGAAACCTATGTAACTAAAATATAACTGTATCATACAGAAAAACCACTATGAGCAACTTAATACATATTTCTAACCGGTGCAATCTCAAGGATTTCTGTTTGTTGTTATACCAACTGACAAAGTCCACAAATGTAAGTCATTTTAACATTTCAATCCTGCATAAAGAGAGTAAAGAAAATCTGCAATCAAATAAAAGCCTGCTGCATAATCCCTCCTGCTCATATCCTCTTGACCAAAAAATGTCAACACTAGCATGTATTTAAGACCAAAATCCAAGCAGATTCATAAAAGGACTGGTTACTGGCATGGTCAGCCATCCTTCTATTTCAATTTTACTTATGGCAGGAATGAAAAAATCTAATTAGATGAAACTTCCACTGAACATTTTTTTAAAATCATACTTTCAAACTTTTCCTGCAGTAACATATTACCCAAGACTTGCCTAGCTTAGAACTGAGGAACTGTTATATTTACTTGCATTAACCTTCAAGAGTGCTTTGAAAATATAAATATAAAATGCCTTCTTATGCATGTATTCATACATGCAATCTTATCATGACCAGAATGGCTTATTATAGACTATAAATGCCTATCCAGATAGAATGAGCAAGTACTAATTTAAATTAGTATGGTTTGCCACATCATAAGGTAATTAGGCTGTAAGATATTTTTCTCCCCAATCTCCAAACATTAAGTCCAATGCAAGTTACTGCTCAAGTTTTCTTACTTTGTAATACTTATGAATTAACAATTATTGTTAAAGAAGTTGTATCACACCTGTGTGCCAAGGTGTGATCTTAGCCCAAATTTAGTGAATTTATTCCATGAACACAATTGAAAACTTGAGCATTACTGAGCCAACAGGACATCAAAATAATAAGCTGTCTATAAACTTAAAAGTCATAGTACATTAACAAACAAATGGTCCTCAATCACAAAATTATAAATGCAGTTTGGGGTGGAAACAAGCAGAAGAGTTAATCCAAACTAGCGCAATTAAGTTTTCAAACCAATGGAGTTGTTGATTGTTCTTTTTCCTTCTTTTGGCTTTAAGCTCCCCTGAATTTTCAGGAGAAGCACTGTGGGTAATGCACTACAAGATCTTTATACAAAAAACAATCTGGCAAAGTTACATGTGGTTTCCATTGTAGCTTTTTTTTAAGTGACTTGGCTGCAAAGCAGATTCAGTTGCCCCACCAGTCAACCCCCTGAGAGCTGTAATTTCCTCCATATCCTTCACTACTGTAGAAGCCTCCATAGCCACCTATCAAGAAATGTTAAAAAAAAAAAAATTAGGTCAGCCATATTTTCTTTTTCTGGCTTTTCTAGTATAAAGCCTAATAAAAAAGCCTAATAATCCTAATAAGAAACATTATATTAGGTTGTGTTCTTCACAAATAAAATTTCTCAAATTATGCTTTGAAAAAGGCAGGAAGCCCTTGCAAAAATATAAAAGGGGGAAAATTATACTGTTACCTCCACCAAATCCTCTGCTGCTGCCATGACCACCTCCACCACTGCGGCTGCTGCTTGCACGACCACTACTATAGCTGGAGCTGCCAGAACTGCTACTTTGTCGATAATCACGGGCACCAAAGCCTCCACTGAATCTATATTACAAGGAAAAAGTTATGATGGTTTTTTAAGAACATAAGTTAAAAAAAACAATTTCCATGCGTGAACTTCCCAATCCTCAACTTCAACTCATTTTCATGTGGCTTCTTCCTCCACATTATCCTTTAACATTTACTTACATTATACTTTCACATTAACATTTACTCCACATTATCCTTTCTGAAATGTCACTTGTACAGCAGTAGCAGTTTTTAGTTAACCCTGGACAAAATTTCTTTGCCAAATGATATTAACAACAAAGGTTTAAAACAATCCATACCTCTTAGAACGGCCACGACTGCTACTCTTATAGTGGTGTTCATAAGCCATGTTTTCCAACCAAGATGGCACTTCTTGTTTGGCTTCAACAAGAAGATCCAACAAATCTTTTGTGATATTTATATTTCTTTCATTGAAAAATGAGGTGGCAAGACCTATAAGAATCCAAAAACAGTAAATGAGGTCTAGAACATTAAGCAGAAAACAAAAATGTAAACAATATGCAATATTAAACTGTCTGACATCCGATGTCAACTTTCCCTTGAAAATAGATTCTAGGATTTAAAATTCTGTGTCAAACCATCACTTTAAACCAAACACTTTACCAAGGTTTCCTACACGTCCTGTACGGCCAATCCGATGTACATATTCCTCAATATCACTTGGCAAATCAAAATTGATGACATGTTTCACATTTGAAATGTCTAGTCCTCTTGCTGCCACCTAAAAAAGTAATTTTTGTTAAAATAAGGCAATATTCAAAGATGTGTAACTGAAAAAAGAAAAACAAAAAACAAACAAACAAAAAAACAGAGCAGAAAATATACACACAGCAGTAGCCACTAGAATTGGGCTTTTTCCTGAGCGGAATTGATGAAGAGCTTCCTCTCTATCTCTCTGTGATCGGTCTCCATGGATACTTGTACAAGCATATCCTTCATGGTATAAGAAATCCTCCAAAGAATCAGCTCCTTTTTTGGTCTCCACAAAAACTAAAGTCAACGAATCCGTCCCTGAAAAATTATTGATAAAAGGTTTTTTTTACTAATAGTAACTTTGCATCATTGCTTGATCTAAATATTAGTTTCTTACTTCTCTTTGCACTCAGAAAGAATGCACATGGAGTTAATGAAAAAAGCAGCTGTATTACTTCCATGGTCAGAAGGGTGAGTGAACACAGGGTATAGACTGGAGGTATTTTAATAGTCTCTTTCTTCCTAGCAATGTAATTACTCAAAATTTTACCTGTTGCATTTAAGATATCAAGCAGAAATGACCGTTTGTCTGCCTCTTCCACCCAAACTACTTTTTGTGTGATGTTCTCAGAGGTAGAGCCAACTCTACCTACGGCCAGAAAGATATATTCATCCAAGAAGTCACGAGCAAGCATCTGAAAGAGGGAAGAAAGTCTGTTTTTTTTCCTACTTTTAACTAACATTAACTGAAGATAACATTTATACAAATTTTTTTTTTTTTTTTTAAAGGAACTACCTGAATTTCCTTAGGAAAAGTAGCACTAAACATCATGGTATGGCGAACACCCTTTGGCGGCATAGTGTCTTGTTCAACTATACGACGTATTTGAGGTTCAAATCCCATATCCAGCATTCTATCAGCTTCATCCAACACCAAGTATCTGTTATTAAAAAGACAGTGTAGAATTTGATGAGAAACTTAATTACTGTTGTATCTATACTGAATTATGCTAATATATTCATAATATTTGAGTTTCAAATTTCACTATGTAAACCACACACAGATCACACAGCCAAATTAGCTGTTATTTGTGACAATGAACCAAGCAAATTAGCTATACTTTACAAAATACTACAAAACTGATGACTACTAATATACAAAGTAATTACACCTCACATATAAAAATCAACTTACTTGCAGAAATCTAACCCAATCCTTCCTCTTTCCATCATATCCACCAGGCGTCCTGGAGTAGCAACTAACAAGTGACATCCACGTTCTAAGTCTCGAATCTGTTGACCAATATCAGCACCACCGTATACCACACAAGGAAGAACTCGAGACCGGTATGAAAACTACAAGCAATAATTTATCAGATGGTCATAAAAATTACACTAGAATCAATTAAAAAGTCAATTATCAGCAAATTGCATACTTACTTTCCTGGCTTCCTCATAGATCTGTACAGCCAGCTCTCTTGTTGGGGCTAAAACCAAGGAGATTGGATACTGTTTACGGCGTCCATACCTTCCAATTTCCTAAGAATTAAGTAAAATTTATAAATTAAGCTCTAAGATTAAAATCTTTTTCTATTCATTTCTAAAGTTTGTGAAAACAAAATCCCCTCTGTAATTTAAGAACTACCTTTGAAAATGAACTTTTATTGAGTTAACAGACTAAAAAAAGAAAGTATATTTACTTAAAGAAAAGTTCCAACAGATGATTGCAAAAATTGTTCTAAGCAAAAGCTTTTTGTTTTATATGTGAATCTCTACCTTCACAGCTTTCAAAGCCTCGCCTGGACCATCTGTATAAATCTGACTCAAGATGGGCAAAAGAAATGCTGCAGTTTTCCCAGACCCTGTTAAAAGAATAATGGCTTATTAAGTTTGAATAATAAAAAAAAAGTACTCTAAATGCCCATTTAGTGAGAAAAAATTTTTTTTATTTAATGCCTAATTATGTGACAAATGTATTTATACAACTAAGTGAATTATGCTGGATGATTTGTGATCCATTTTTAACAGATCAACATATACTTCTTTGCAATAATATATAGAAGTACACAACTATTTTTTCTTTTAAGCTGGCATCAACTTCTACTTCAAAATTTTTTTGTTATTCCATAATTGGTAGAATGTCAGCAAACTTTCTGAAGATGAAGACTCTACTAGCAAAGTACACTGTAGATCATTCTCTCACTTTGCAAAACAAAAGCCATGGGTACTAACTGCTGCAAGAAAGCGTTATTTTAAAAAACAAGTGTTGGTCTTGTCCCAAAGGCCAGTTACACATAAAAGAAGTAATCTACTACTTTAAAAAAAAGTATAAAAAATGACAAATGATTTAAATTTATAATATTTACATACACATACCCATACAAAAAGTTCAATACATAACCAAAGTTAAGATTTGCACTTTTTTACCTATGCCAAATTCTAATACAGGACAAAACAGTACTACAACCCTCTCAGTCCCCAACTCATAAAACACTGAAGGATGACAAGCACCTTTTCCTTTCTCAAGATCACAGGCTCTTCCCTGACTATACATTTCCTATCCCAATTATATTGCTAACTTTCTCTCACTGACTCCATAATTTTCCCATGCTGTATACTCAGTGGAAAGTCAGCAATATCAACTAGCTGACAATATTGCTACAGCCTTCTCTTGCCCTGATGAAAACACTAGTTTTATCAAAAATATTGAAAGACTTAAGATATATGCTCAGCTAATATTTACCTAACTATAAAATCAACTTAAATATAGGACATAGGCCTCTCTATATAATGTACTGTTTTTACAAAGCTAGTTCAGGTATTCATTAATGAACTTACCTGTTTGGGCACAAGCCATCAGGTCTCTTTTTTCTTTAATAATGGGAATGGCATGTTTTTGCACTGGAGTAGGACGTGTGTAACGAGTAAGCTCAATGTTTCCCATAATAATTTCTCCCATTGCAATATCGCTGAACTGTTAATAAAATTTAACCAGATCGATCAAATAAATATACAAACTAGATAGAAATGTCTTAATGTTCTGCTGCAATTTGCTTTATATTAATGTTAGAATGGGAATAACTAGCTAAATGTCTGTTTGTGATTAAATGTACGCTGCTTTGGATTTTAGGTGAAAGTATCCAGTTATTTCTAAGAAAATAGACTTCTGAAAGTCTAATCTACAACAAAGTAGTTCTGAGCTTTTCTGTATATTTGACATGTTTCCTATTTTAGCATTCCTCAAAATGGTGACATTAGTCACCAGTCTCTCCTTTCTCATAACCAATGAAGTTTTCAGCAGTAATTGTAAACAACAGTTAAAAAGTCAAATAAAATACTTACACTTTCAATGTGTGGAGGACAATTATTGCCGGTTACCTCTACTGGTATATCATCATATTTCTCAAAGTTAATCCCAGTGTTTCCTCCAGAAAAGAGCTCCCTGAAATGAAATGATGTTATATGTACGACACTACATGGCAAGTTTCCTATCAACATAAATATCAAAAACTTACTGCTCCAAGCGTTCACTTGGTGGAAGTGGTTTTGACCAGTCATCATCATCTGACTTGTCATACCAACGACTGTGTCCACTACGCTCGTATCTGCCAAAGCCAGTTCTGTCACGACTGCCAATACCTTCACAGTCATTCCGCCCACGATCATCAAACCTAAACAGCACAAGCAAACAGATTACAGAGTATGTCATTTAGCCCGTATCATATTATCACCTCTCCAAAAACACAGCTGTATATTAGTAATTCAATTATTCATCACAAGTAACCTTCAAGTGAGTGAAAGTGAAGTCACTCAGTCGTGTCCGACTCTTTGCGACCCCATGGACTGCAACCTACCAGGCTCCTCCCTCCATGGGATTCTCCAGGCAAGAGTATTGGAGTGGGTTGCCATTTCCTTCTCCAAGTAACCTTCAAAGATGCCAGTAACTCAATACTGGGTGACTCATTTGTGAAATAAGATCTAATTTAGCTGTGGTTATCTAATTTATACATATTTAATTGAAAAACAAAGGCATAACATTAATGTTAAGAAATATTTGGATATATATACATCAAGCAGCATACTCTTACTAATTTTAATTCCTGTTAAACAGACTAAAACCTTTTAGTAAAGACCTTTCAGAGTTAAAAATGAATAACCAATATTTTGCTTAAAATCTAATCTATAGGGTGACCTCCCTAGTGGTTCAGAGATTAATATTCTGTATTTCCATTGCAGGGGACATGCGTTTCATCCCTGATAAGATCTCAATATGCAGCATGGCAAAGCACAGAGGGGAGGGAAACCTACTAATCTATAATGGAAGAATAGTCTGCTAATGAAAAAAAACATAATTAAATGTCATGGAAAGTACAAAGAATGAGAACACATCAAACTAAGAGTTGATTCCTGAAATGCTATGTTATACACACTTACAAGATGACAATAATTTACCTTCCCCTTGATCCACTTCCTCGATCACTGAAGTAACTGTGTTTTCCTCTTGAACCTCGAGATCCAAAACTGCTGTAGGCATCCTTTTCTTTACTACAGCTCCACCCTGAACTGTCTTTACCATAAAATCCTTCCAAAAAAGGTAAGAGTTAGAAAAGGTGACTTTTACAAGTTTCCTATCTTTTAAAAGACAGAGTTTTTCTTTGTCTTATCCTTGTGACTTACACCAAAGGGCACTGAAATTACTATCAAAACACTGGAAAAGAAAATCAAGGTTGAGAAGTGTTTTCACTAGCAAACAGAATTTTCCTATCTGAAATCTACCGTAATAAGCAAAAAAACCTCACAGAAGAACAACAATCACTGAATGAATACCACCTCTGAGAAGATAACAGCTGTGAAAGTATGCCAGTGAAAGTTTGGGCTCAAAGCTGGTTAATAGGAATAAGAAATTCACATGATATAAAATTACATGAATGTTTCTGAAATTAAGAAGTACTAATTTTTGAAAACAGAAAGCACAGAAGAAAAATGTGTACACATTCCCAAAGTGACCTCATTCTTGCAGCTTTAATTTTCAAAGCAGAAAAAGTTGAATAACCACTTACCTTTAGATGCTTCCCTATTCCTTAAGTGAGGAGGTATATAGCGCCCTTCTATAAGAGAAAATGTAAAATTAAACATTGATCAGATCCCCCAGATATAGCTGGTCCTAGGGATTTTCCTGTTGATCAAGCAAGATTCTGTGTTTCCACTGTAGATTGTACATAGGTTAGCTTCCTGGTCAGGAAACCAAGATCTCACATGCCTTGTGGCATCCCAAATCAAACAAAAAACAAAACAAAAAACAACTCATCCTAGAAAACACTTTTAAAACAGTTATTCTTTGAATTTAATTAAGGAAAAACCTCCTAAAACAAAACATATTTTACCAGCTACTTGCTAAGTCACTTCAGTCATGTCCAACTCTGTGCGACCCCATAGACTGCAGCCCACCAGGCTCCTCTCTCCCTGGGATTCTCAAGGCAAGAACATTGGAGTGGGTTGCCATTTCCTTCTCCAATGCAAGAGAGTGAAAAGGGAAAGTGATGTCACTCAGTCTTAGCGACCCCATTGACTGTAGCCCACCAGACTCCTCCATCCATGGGATTTTCCAGGCAAGAGTACTGGAGTGGGGTGCCATTGCCTTCTCCTTAACAGCTACTAGTACATAATTATTTTGAAAGACACTAGTCTTTCAGAAAATTGTCCCATGAAACGGAAGCTTTAACAAATATAACCATTACTATATACAATAAAACAGGCTACTAGGAAAGATGGTATATATGCCCTAAGTCTGTTAACCAATTTCAACTCAGCTGTTTTCTATTTTGGCAAAACAAACATTAAACAATTTAAACAATGAAAACTGGAAAAAAAAAAAAAAAAGATGATTTTAAGGAGGAACTGATAGGAAATTCAAATTAAAACTAAATCTCTAACTTTAACTGAGATTAAGTACTTCAAAACTGGTGATATAATTAAATCTTTTTAAAATTCATATAGTGACAAACAACATATCAACTAACCAGACTTGAAGAGGCTTTTCAGAGTGCACCAACTGCTCTCTTGGAAATCAAGGTACAAGCTGAGATATGCTGTCACAAACTTTGTCGCTATCTACTTATTCCTGTCCCTATCCACTTAGCAGTGACATTAACTTAACTTAACCAATAGCAAATAAAAACATAGCAGAAACACTACTCTTTTCCCAAGATTTAACTTTTCAAATAAACTTTTAATACGGTTAATATTTCAAGTTCTAATTACCACCTGCTGCTGCTTAGTCCCTTCAGTCATGTCCGACTCTGTGACCGCATAGAGAGCAGCCTACCAGGCTCCACTGTCACTGGGATTCTCCAGGCAAGAGCACTGGAGTGGGTTGCCATTTCCTTCCCCAATGCATGAAAGTAAAAAGTGAAAGTGAAGTCACTCAGTCGTATCCAACTCTTCAGGACCCCACGGACTGCAGCCTACCAGGCTCCTCCGTCCATGGGGTTTTCCAGGCAAGAGTACTGGAGTGGGTTGCCATTACCTTCTCCGAATTACCACCTAAGAATTAGTAAATCTAGGTTCCATCACAAAGGTTCAGTTTCTTCACGGGAAATGAGCAACAGCCATAACACACAACTGCACAGGTTCCCATTATTAGGTTTAACACAGTTCAAGTTCAAGTCAATTCAAAAGAGATCAACATATCCTCACCTCCATGTCTGATAAGGATTCATACTGGGTATAAGAGGTTTTCTATAAGTGTGTATATTAACTTTCTTTGGAATGATTAAGAGTTTACAGTGGAAAAGAACCAATTAGTCTTTTATTATCCAAACATGCCAAATTACTTTATAAACTTATATGGTCCCAGAATGGTTTTTAAATTTAAAATTAGTAAGTATAATGAGATATTAACAGATTCTAAACAAACAAAAATTTTACTTACTGCTAGCTGTACTTCCTCCTCCACTCTGATTATTATCAGAGTTCAGGTTTAGATCAGCCAACTAGAAGAACAGAGATATTAATAGTTCACATGCTGAAAAAAGGAAAATCAAGCACAAACAGCATTATAAAAGACAAATTAGAAGTCCTAAATTCCAGTCATACACAGTATCATTACAAGCTCTTATTTTTAACACCATGTAGAAGTCTACAAATTATGCCAAAGACAAAAAGTAGGACTTGCATGCCAATAATACACAAGTACAGATAGTTCAAATACATTCATCCAAAACATGTTTTCCCAAGTAATTCTCACAGTAAAATCTCCTCAGTCACTAAAAGTTATAGTCTCAAAGTCACTTGTTTTCTGGGCAAGCTGAAGATTCCTTAACTTCTTTATTCCCTAAATACTATATCACTTAAAAACAATTAAAGAAAAATTTATATTGGAGTATGGTGTATAAGTTTTCAATTCAAAGAAATCTGTAATCAGCAACAGCACCTTAAAAAATGTTTTAAAGTTTATATTGCAGCAGTGTGCAACTTTTTAATTCAAATAAATTCATAAGTAGCAGCAGCATCACCTATCACTTGGTGTGCAATGTGACATTTATTGCAGTATCATCTGCCATTTTATGATAAATGCAAAGAGACTGGCTAAATAACATTAAAAGTTTATACAAGAGAGGCACCTTTAATTTCACTTCATTCAGTTCAGTTCAGTTACTCAGTCGTGTATGACTCTTTGCAACCCCATGAATCGCAGCACACCAGGCCTCCCTGTCCATCACCATCTCCCAGAGTTCACACACACTCACGTCCATCGAGTCGGTGATGCCATCCAGCCATCTCATCCTCTGTTGTCCCTTTCTCCTCCTGCCCCTAATCCCTCCCAGCATCAGTCTTTTCCAATGAGTCAACTCTTCGCATGAGGTAGCCAAAGTAGTGGAGTTTCAGCTTTAGCATCATTCCTTCCAAAGAACACCCAGAGCTCTCTCCTTCAGAATGGACTGGTTGGATCTCATTACCTTTCCCTTTATACTGATGGATTTCAATAGTGTAGAAAAGTTTCACTTTACTGAGTTTCATAAAAACTAACCAAGAAGTAAAAATAATGGAAAATCATACATGTCAGAATAAAATTTAAAAAGCACAAACAATCAAGGAGCAATACTAACACCTATCTGCTAAAGGAAATGGGCTATATAATGTTTATACATACACACATTAAAAGTTTAATAATAATATTACCAAATAACACGAATCATCAACAAAGACATTACTTTTCCACACCGAATCTTCGTTACCACTAAATTATAATAACCCAAGGGATAGTTTATGAACAGTTAATCGTTTATTTTAAAAGTTAAAGTTAAATGTAAAAGTTTCCCATGTACACAGGAAACACTACAAACGTTTGTGTATCAGATTTTCAACCTCTACAGTCTCTTTAACCCATTAAATTACAGCTCAGCATACTGCATGAATGGATACAATCGTAACATTAGAGAGAAAATACCCTCAAAGAAGCACCAATCAAATCCCACCAATTATATACTACTCAGAAATACAATTTGGGAGCAAATAGTGTCACGAGGCTCTGTTTAACGACTTACAAGACAGATACCTTGTGAAAGGTTTATGTCCTATCCATCACTAAACGAGCAAAACAAAAGTTCAGATAAGCTGCACACTTAAGAGTTAAAAACCCTGGAGTTTTTCTGAAGGCAACAACGCGAGGATGAAACAGATTTCTCAGAAATGCAAAACAAGTCTGTAAAATCACTCTTCTTAGATACCTATTCTCTTCCGAATTCCGAACATCTCAAAGGAAAGCAACAGACTGAGAATACGTCTTGACTGACATTAAAATGTCTTCCACGTTAGGAACAGGAAAGCAATAACATGTAGTTTTCCAGCTAATCGCCTCTTTTCTAGTTATTTTCTCTCAGATGAAACTCAAAGACAAACGCTTAACCTTAGGATACGTTCAACACAGTACGACTCAAAAGTTAACACCCTCTGGTTAACGGCCATTCAATAACTTTTTAAGTAAAGGGAATACCGTAAATCTCTAACCTCCCATCAGCTTCCCAATCCACTAGTGTACGTAAGCAAGCGGCGACCGTTTCCTCCGCCCCTTCCCACTATTCCCCTTCCGCGTCCTCTGCGTCACAAAGCTTTCCATTCCGCAAACAGTACCTCAGCACCTGGGGTACTCAGTCAAAGTACAGCGGAAAGAAATCCGGGAGGGCAATAAGAACAAAACTGCCGTTTTATTTTCTAAAAATACCATCGTCTCCCAGGGTCCCACAACCACAGACCATGCAAGCGTAAGGCTTCAGTGAGCGTAGCGCAGCCCTGTAAAACAACGAAGGCCGCCGCCATTGCTCCGGAATAAGGCCCAGTGCCCAACCCCCTTCCCACTTAGTTCCGCACGCCTGTATACAAACGACAGACACCTCTGTGCCTGAAATTAGTGCCGTACAGCCAAAGCCAAGAATCTCAACAGAAAAAAAGTGGGCCAATACCGCGTACCTCCAGTCATGACTAATCAGTCGGTACTAGCACAAACACGCCGCTCCCAGATCGCGCAAACGCAAACAAAATCCGCCATTGTGTGTGGCCATGATACACTACGTAAACGAAGTCAGAACGCTACCAACTAGTTTCTTTCTCCACGCCGCCTCACCCGCCCCTCACCAATGCCTTAAGTCGGTTTTTCCCATGGTTTGCTCACTGTCCAACCACAGCCAGATAAAGGAAACAGCAAAGGGAAGAGGAAGGTGGCAAGTCAACACTGCTCCACAAGTCAAATTAATCCTGAGAAAAACGCCCACGAAAAAAGGCCAAGATAGGAACATTTTGACTCACCTGCTGATCCACCTCCTGCACGTTTTTCACCGCCTCGTGACTCATGCCTGAAGAAAAGCGCGAACTCTGTCTCAAACGTCTTGTCTAATCCGTATTTGAAACGACTCCCGCGGGAATCGGCTCACAGCTTGGCCTGCCGGAAATAAACTCTCCTGAACGGCTTTACGCCAATACGTAACCGTCTGCCTCTCCGATCGAAGGAACCCCCTCTACCCCAACCCCCGCTCCAATTCCTTTAAATCTACCGTTATTTCTTTCTGGCCAAGTCGCGTTATCTAAGTCATAATCTCGCGGGATCTTTTAGTCAATCCCGTCCGTCAAACGCTCTCAAAACTCGCGAGAGCTTCTTTTCCGCCCCGCCTTCCGGGTGTTGGAATTTTGCAGAACTGGCAGTCTCCCTCTTTCAACCACTTGGAGTTGGATGTTTACATAACTCGAGTACACCTCAATCCTCCTTACCCTCGCCCCGCCCTCGTAGTTTCCCAGCTCCTTCTAAAGTTCTGCGATGCCCTTTTCTTTTAGTTCCACGAATCTGAATTTCTGTAAAATGTCTCTGTTTCAAATACCCTCGCCCACCTTTAGGAAGCTTCACAATGTCGAAACAATCAAAAATCCCTGAATCCAAGAAGGTTGAGGAACACTTGACCGCAGGTGTCCAGCGTGTTGGTCATTTCATACACCGGTCAACGATAACGAACAGGCGAAAAAAATAGGAGGCGGGCAGACGGCCTCAAAGGAGGGTGGATAGATACTGGGGGAAAGCAGGGGTGGGGAGAAGAGGGAAAGGGATAGGGAGACCGCAGCACGTGTTAGGGTCCAGACTGCCAGGCTGCGGGGGCTTGGCCAGAAACCCAAGGCCCGTCCAGTTTACTGGCAACGACTGAGCCCTTCAAGTTTCTAATGTTCACGTGTCATGCAGTGACGTAACAATTGAACAATTATACGTTGAATGACCTGTTGATAACGCATCTTTGCGGATTGCTGGTTTACCCCCTGCCTCACCGCGCAGATTCTGATTTTAAGTATTTTATTTTACTAGTCTAGGTTTCACTGGATCTAGGCCTGGTGCCAACTAGTAGTGCACTACTCCAAAACCACAGGGCCCTGGGGGGTTGATTTCTATACTGTGCAGACCCAGCGGACTTAGGTCTGTTTGCGGCACCAAATCAGCCTGCTGAACAGCTAAGTGGTTGGATCTAGGCTCGCTGTGACCGTCAGGCTTCTGCAATGGGTGTGAAACGTAAAGAAATGTGCTCCTGCCATGGGAGGAAACGCTTCTTGCGGCCCTCTTCCAGTTTCCTAGAAGTTGCAGGGCTATAGGGCCTTTATATGGAAGAAAACATGTTGAATGAGTTCAGGATACCTTTCAGTTTAGTTCAGTTCAATTCAGTCCCTCAGTCGTGTCCAACTCTTTGCGACCCCATGAACCGCAGCACGCCAGGCCTCCCTGTCCATCACCAACTCCCATAGTTCACTCAGATTCACGTCCATCGAGTCAATGATGCCATCCAGCCATCTCATCCTCTGTCGTCCCCTTCTTCTCCTGCCCCCAGTCCCTCCCAGCATCAGAGTCTTTTCCAATGAAACTCTTCGCATGAGGTGGCCAAAGTACCAGAGTTTCAGCTTTAGCATCATTCCTTCCAAAGAAATCCCAGGGTTGATCTCGTTTAGAATGGACTAGTTGGATCTCCTTGCAGTCCAAGACACTTTCAAGGGTCTTCTCCAACACCACAGTTCAAAAGCATCAATTCTTCAGCGCTCAGCTTTCTTCACAGTCCAACTCACCTCCTTCCTAAAAACAATTTTCCATTCCTCTGTGAGACAAAAAGTTAAACATTTGGTAGGTCTCCTACTAGTAGTGTTCAAAAAACTAGGTAGACAAAATATTTGCCACAAAAAACACTTTTCTGGATTTTCTGTTTCAAAATGGAAATATTCAAGGTTGTTGAAACAATTTGCTTTATTGCTTTGTCAATCTGTAGGTATAAGCTAAATCAGCCTTCTTTCTAGCAAGTGTTTTGTGACAGTGTTGCAAGAAGGGGGATCCCTTTCAGGACTCAAGCCTGGGTTCTTGTGTAACACTCCATTATGAGTTGAGGAGACACATGTCATGACAAGGCAACATGCTTTAGTGATAAGAGGCGCCCCAGTAATGAGTTAGCAAGGTAAGGGAATCCAGGAGAATTGCTCTAATGAGTGGCATACAATCTTGGGTTTTATGGTGATGGGTTAGTTTCTGGGTTTTCTCTGGCCAATCACTGAGACTTCGGGGCCTTCCTACTGGTATGTGCATCACCCATCAAAATGGAGTATAGTGAGAAGGATTCCAGGAGGTGGCAGGACACAGGGTATCTCCTCTTGACCTTTCCTGAATTCTTCTACTTGGTGGTGGCTTATTAGTTCCATGGTCCTTACAAGGACCTCCTGTTTTAAAATAACTCACGCAAATGGATACAATGGTGCCCGGCCAGGGTGGGCAGTTTTAGTGTGTCACCCCTGACAGCTAAACCCTGAAGGACTTCATACTCAAGACACTTCTTGGGAACTGGGACAGAGGTCTCTTCCTGTTGAGTGTAGGCATAGTCCTGGCTAACTGAACAGAAATCTCCCTCTACCTGACATCAGTCAAGTTATTCTGTGCCTGAAACCAGCAAATCTGAAACCTATAACAAGGATTTTGGCCTGAAACTGTTGGACCCTGTCACAAACAAAATGGACAGGGACCAACAAGGAAGCCAAACAAGATGGTGTTCACCAGGTCCAGAAAAGGAAGACAAAATTTGTGATGAATTAGGTAGGATGTATGACTTTCTTGTGATTGGCTGGTGGTGAGGTTGAGATGACAGTGTGGTGCTCCAGAAATCTTCTGCTCCGCCTGAAGTTATTATCTTTCACCTGGAAGAGAACCCCAATTTTGCAGAACACAAAGATATTGATATGCATATTCCTTGAGTAGGAACCTGGCTTGGAGAAGTTTACACATAACTTTACTAGCGTGAGATGAGTACTAGCGGTAGTTTGAGCATTCTTTGGCATTTACTTTCTTTGGGATTGCAGTGAAAACTGACCTTTTCCAGTCCTGTGGCCCCTTCTGAGTTTTCCAAATTTGCTGGCATATTGAATGCAGCACTTTCACAGCGTCATCTTTCAGGATTTGAAATAGCTCAACTGGAATTCTATCACCTCCACTAGCTTTGTTCACAGTGATGCTTGTTAACGCCCATATGACTTCATATTACAGGATGATTGCCTTTAGATGAGTGATCACACCATTGTGATTATCTGGGTCCTGAAGATCTTTTTTGTAGTTCTTTTGTGTATTCTTGCCACCTCTTCTTAATATCTTCTGCTTCTGTTAGGTCCCTACCATTTCTGTCCTTTATCGAGCCCATCTTTGCATAAAATGTTCCCTTGGTATCTCTAATTTTCTTGAAGAGATCTCTAGTTTTTCATTCTATTGTTTTCCTCTATTTTTCTGCATTGATCTCTGAGGAAGGATTTCTTATCTCTCCTTGCTGTTCGTTGGAACTTTGCATTCAAATGGGTATATCTTTTCTTTTCCCCTTTGCTTTTCACTTCCCTTCTTTTAACAGCTATTTGTAAGGCCTCCACAGACAGCCATTTTGCTTTCTTGCATTTCTTTTTCTTGGGGATGGTCTTGATTCCTGTCTCATGTACAATGTCACGGACCTCCATCCATAGATCATCAGGCACAGATCTAGTCCCTTAAATCTATTTCTCACTTCCACTGTATAGTCATAAGGGATTTGATTTAGGTCATAACTGAATGGTCTAGTGGTTTTCTCCACTTTTTTCAATTTCAGTCTGAATTTGGCAATAAGGAGTTCATGATCTGAGCCACAGTCAGCTCCCAGTCTTTTTTATGCTGACTGCATAGAGCTTCTCCATCTTGGGCTGCAAAGAATATAATTAATCTGATTTTGGTGTCGACCATCTAGTGATGTCTATGTGTAGAGGCTTCTCTTGTGTTGTTGGAAGAAGGTGTTTGCTATGACCAGTGCATTCTCTTGGCAGAATTCTATTAGCCTTTGCCCTGATTCATTCTGTACTCCAAGGCCAAATTTGCCTGTTACTCCAGGTATTTCTTGACTTCCTACTTTTGCATTCCAGTCCCCAGATGAAAAAGACATCTCTTTTGGGTGTTAGTTCCAGATGTTCAAGCTGGTTTTAGAAAAGGCAGAGGAACCAGAGATCAACTGGCCAACATCCGCTGGATCATTGAAAAAGCATGAGAGTTCCAGAAAAACATCTATTTCTGCTTCATTGACTATGCCAAAGCCTTTGACTGTGTGGATCACAATAAACTGTGGAAGATTCTGAAAGAGATGGGAATACCAGACCACCTGACCTGCCTCTTAAGAAACTTATCTGCAGGTCAGGAAGCAACAGTTAGAACTGGACATGGAACAACAGACTGGTTCCAAATAGGAAAAGGAGTATGTAAAGGCTGTCTATTGTCACCCTGCTTATTTAACTTATATGCAGAGTACATCATGAGAAACGTTGGGCTGGAAGAAACACAAGCTGGAATCAAGACTGCCAGGAGAAATATCAATAACCTCAGATATGCAGATGACACCACCCTTATGACAGAAAGTGAAGAACTAAAGAGCCTCTTGATGAAAGTGAAAGAGTGAAAAAGTTGGCTTAAAAGCTCAACATTCAGAAAATTAAGATCATGGCATCTGGTCCCATCACTTCATGGGAAATAGATGGGGAAACAGTGGCTGACTTTATTTTTCTGGTACCAAAATCACTGCACATGGTGATTGCGGCCATGAAATTAAAAGACTCCTTGGAAGGAAAGTTATGAACAACCTAGACAGCATATTCAAAAGCAGAGACATTACTTTGCCAACAAAGGTCCATCTAGTCAAGGCTATGGTTTTTACAGTGGTCATGGGTATGGATGTGAGAGTTTGACTATAAAGAAACCTTAGCATCCAAAGAATTGATGCCTTTTAACTGTAGTGTTGGACAAGATTCTTGAGAGTCTTGGACTGCAAAGATATCCAACCAGTCCATCCTAAAGGAGATCAGTCCAAGGTGCTTACTGGAAGGACCAATGTTGAAGCTGAAGCTTCAATACTTTTGGCCACCTGATGCAAAGAGGTGACTCATTGGGAAAACCCCTGATGCTGGGAAAGTTGAAGGCAGGAGGAGAAGGGGACGACAGAGGATGAGATGGTTGAATGGCATCACCGACTTGATGGACATGGGTTTGGGTGGACTCTGGGAGCTGGTGATGGACAGGGAAGCCTGGCATGCTGCAGTTCATGGGGTCACAAAGAGTCAGCCATGACTGAGCAACTGAACTGAACTGAACCGAGTAGGAACCAGGACCTTACCCCAAATCTATACCACCACTTGAATGCTCCTCCTCTGTTTCTGTATCCCCTCTGTTCCCTGATTAGCAATTCTTTGACTCTGACATTTGGAATTAAGGACAGTCAAGGAGCCTGAATGAACCCTGTATCCTACAAAGGAGAACTAGGGGGACACAGAAAGACCTCAAGACCCTAAAGTTTCCTGCTCAGTTTAATTTAGGGAAATGGACAACTCTGACTGGCCACTTCCAGTCAAAATGAGACAGCGTGCTGCCTCAATTTGCAGAATAGACACTGAACTGGCAGTATTTGAGTTCCAAGTCCTGGAACTGAGTTGTATGATTAAAACCTCAATCCCTTGTTCTGCCATTTTGGTGTAACAGACCCAGTTAGGAGGAGTCGGATGAGTGACAATTAGACTTTCAATAGACAAATCACTTATTTTCAGAAGAATAAGCTGGAAACCCAGTCTAGATCTTGCACTTTGGGGAAATCTGTAGCCAGGTAGCCAGTAGTATAATTTTACCTAAGTAGTTTTTCACATTTAATGTAGTATTAACATATGGACAGCAGGTGCTATTGGTCATCATACATGTCTCTTCTTTTTGTTAAAGTATGATCTAAAGCAATTCCATCTAAAAATGTACTAATTGTGGAGTGCCATAAAGGTCACAGGTGCAAGGCTTTGTACTGAGGTCACAGAACAAAGCCCAGAACTAAGGTCTCTCTAGACCTGTCAGACCTATAGTAACTGTTGCCAGGAGTCTCCGTGATCAGTACTAGTCAGCTCCTTGGCCTCATATTAGGTAAAAATGCCCATTCTGGAACTCACCCTATACTGCTCTAGCTAATCAGCTAATGCCACCTTTCTAACAGGCATTTTCTTTGTCTTAGGCTATAAAAATTGGCTACTAACCCATGAAATATGTTGGCTCCCATGTGCCAGCCCGCTATTCTAACAGTGTCCTGCTGGCTCTCCCTGGCCTGTCAGGAGGTTGACCTAATGCGCTTGCAGAGCCACAGTATCTCTGCACTTCATTATTAATAAACTCACTCCCTTCTGAAATGCTCGGTGTCTGGAAACTTTTCTCCAACCTGTGCTAAAACTGCCATGACAATTGTTACAAGAGGAGACATTTTAAAAGTAAGGCTGCCATCAGACATTGTTTTGAGAATGTCCAGTGCCATGCAGTTCTGACATAGCTCAGAAAACTCAGGTTCATAGCAATACAAGGACTTGTTTGAAGTCGAGCACATAGTGTCACCTATGTATTTCCTTAAACGTTTGAATTATAGTTACCACGTTTTGACGTTTAATTGTAATTTTCTCTTTAATAGCCAAAGCAGATGTCACCATTAATGATGTTAGCGTTTCTCTAGGTATGAGAAGATGTAAGAATTGGACACATTCTTCAAGTCTTCTCCTGAAAATATCTAACTCTCTGAAGGCCTGTTCTGCCATTTTTTTCTAGGGTACAGATTGCCTCATTCCTTATCTCCACCTCGAACACCTCCCAGCAGATAATAAAGGTCAGCTGCTGCAGTGCCCATAATTTAATCTTTGTAGAGGTGGATGGCAAGTGCCAGTTTCCAGATGACAGGGCCCCTTCACAGCAATGCATTTGACCATGCTTTGGGGGCACTCATGTCCATTTTGTCCAACAGTGCTAAAAATGCTTATTCCCAGGTCTGGGGAAGATTTCAATGGTAGGCTATTGCCTCTTTAATAGTGCCTAAAGGCTCTGGACCTCACTAGCCTCACTAGCCTCTTATGGTCCAGAAAAATATTCTGTCCTATTGTTTCTTCTCATCTCTAGAGTTACACTATTGATCTTATTTGGAACAACATATTATCATTTTATCACAGGCTCAGTCACACACTTTTTAATAAAATACACAAAATTTCTGTAAAACAGGACAAGTAGAAATAACAAAGTCTGGAGATCGATTCAAGAAATTAGAGATACCAAGGGAATACTTCATGCAAAGATGGGCACAATAAAGGATAGAAAACGTATGGACCTAAAAGAAGCAGAAGATATTAAGAAGAGGTGGCAAGACTACACAGAAGAACTATACAAAAAACATCTTCATGACCCAGATAACTACTATGGTATGATCACTCACGTAGAGCCAGACATCCTGGAGTACAGAATACATCATTAAAAATTCTGGGCTGGATGAAGCACAAGCTGAAATCAAGGTTGCTAGGACAAATATCAATAATCTCAAATATGACACTATTATGACTAATATAATCTATTGACACTATATGACAAATCTATGACACTAAATGACAAATATAATCTCAACACTACCCTTATAGCAGAAAGGGAAGAACTAAAAAGCCTCCTGATGAAAGGGAATATTCAAAATATTCAAAAACTAAGATTATGGCCTCAGGTCCCATCACTTCATGGGAGATAGATGGGGGAACAATGGAAACAGTGACATACTTTATTTTCTGGGGCTCCCAAATCACTGTAGATGGTGACTGAAGCCATGAAATCAAAAGAAGAAAAGCTCCTTGGAAGAAAAGCTGTGACCAACCAGACAGCATGTTAAATAGCAGAGACACTCTGCTGACAATAGTCTGTCAAGGCTAGGGTTTTTCCAGTAGTCATGTATGGATGTGAGAGCCAGACCATAAAGAAAGCTGAGCACTGAAGAATTGATGCTTTTGAACAGCAGTGTTGGAGAAGATTCTTCAGAGTCCCTTGGACTGCAGGGAGGTCAAATCAGTCAATCCTAAATGAAATCAGTCCTGAATATTCATTGGAAGGACTGCTGCTGAAGCTAAAGCTCCAATACTTTGGCCACCTGATGGTAACAAATGACTCAGTGGAAAAGACTGATTCTGGGAAAGACTGATGGCAGGGGGAGAAGGGGCTGACAGAGGGTGAGATGGTTGGATGGCATCACCAACTTGATGGACATGTGTTTGTGCAAGCTACAGGACAAAATGATGACCAAGGAAGCTTGGCTTGCTGCACTCCATGTGTTTGCAGAGTATGATACGACTGTGCGACTGAACTTAACTGAAGCCTCAAAAGCATCCTAAATCACCTGTTATCTATAATTTTGCCTCTGGCTGAATTCTTTCTGCACCAAGATCATTTTTCTGCTCTTTCCTCGGACCCCCTGAAGTACCACCTTGCAACTTCACAGATAAATACTGCTTAAAGTAATAGTATCAATATTGAACAGTTGTGAGTGTGGGTTCCTACATCTAAAGCTTAAGCAAGAAGGCATTTTTCATTAAAAAGAAATCGTTAAGTCATTTTTCTTCTCTTCAAGAAACATGATTATAAAATGAAACAGGAAGGGAGGGGGCAAGGGACAGAATGACATAGACCAAGGACACAACATAAACTGGTTAGAACTGATTAGGTCCAAGATGGCAGAAGGCTGGACTTCCAGTGACCTCCAGCCTCATTATACCACACTGTAATAATCACCATTTAAATGACATATTTAATGGGCATTAGGACAGGTCTAAGGTCAAGCATAAAAGGTAAAAAATGGGCATGACCCAATTCCGTGGACATGAAATGTGAATCGGAGTTCTGTTCATGGAGCTAAGGGTGAATTCTGCAAATTTACTAACAGACAGGCAAAGTTTATTTTAGAAGATAAGAGATACAAAGCCCTCATCATATGGGGAAGCTCTATACAGGCAGCAAAAACAAGACTGGGAGCTGACTGGCTTGGATCATGAACCCTTTATTGTCAAACTCAGACTTAAATTGAAGAAAGTAGGGAAAACCACTAGACCATTCAGGTATGACCTAAATCAAATCCCTTACAATTAATTATTCAGTGGCAGTGAGAAATAAATTCAAGGGATTAGATCTGATAGAGTGCCTGAAGAACTATGCAAGGAGGTTCATGACATCGTACAGGAGGCAGTGATTAAGACCAGCCCCAAGAAAAAGAAATGAGAAAAGAAAAAATGGTTTTCTGAGGCAGGCTTGAAGAAGAAAAGCTAAAGGTAAAGAAGAAAAGGAAAGATAGACACACCTGAATGCAGAGTTCCAAAGAATAGCAAGGAGAGATAAGAAAGCTTTCCTAAGAGATCAATGGAAAGAAATAGAGGAGAACAATAGAATGGGAAAGACTAGAGATTTTTCAAGAAAATTAGAGATAACAAGGGAACATTTCATGCAAACATGGACACAATAAAGGACAGAATTGGTATAGGCCTAACAGAAGCAGAAGATATTAAGAGGTGGCAATAATACACAGAAGAAGAGTACAAAAAAGATTTTCATGATCCAGATAATCAGGTTTGTTGCTAAGACTGTTTGGTTTGGATTAAGTAAACCTGCTTTCTTGAGTGATTATTGACTTACAGGGGTTTTCTATACTTTTTTCTACTTATAATTTGCTAATTAATTCCCAATTAATATTAGGTCACCCACTTTGTCCCTTTAAAAACATTTTTAAAATTTTGCCGAGTTGGGTCTTTGCTGAGCCATGCAGGCTTCTTTTCTAGTTGTGGTTCATGAGCCTCAGAGCTTCATGGGCTTAGCTGCTTTGTGGCATGTAAATTAAGACCAGGGATTAAACCTGCTTTCCTTGCACTGGAAGGCAAATTCTTACCCACTGTATCACCAGGGAAGTCACCACTTTGTCCCTTTACCTTGTCTATATCATCTGTACTTAATAGTCTAGTTAAGTTTTAAATTTGTGAATTAAAAAAAAAAAAGCTGAAAATTAGAAGGGAAAGTTTCCAAAATGAATACATCAATTTTCAGAACTCACTTATTAATGAATACATTTCAAGAGAGTTGTAAACCTAGGCAATATTTTGTGTGTTTGTGCTGGTGGCAGGGGCAGTGGGGGATTGTTCTGGAAGAGAATTTCCATAAGTTTTAGAACTACTTGTTTAAAAGGTAAGTAGATACAGAGCGAATAAATATTTAAATGGCAATGTTTCTCTAATGTTTTTAAATACAGTGTTAAATACATTGCTGGTAAGGGCTGTTTTCATATTTGTTTTGTGGCTAAGTCATCAGTTCAGTTCAGTTGCTCAATCGTGTCTGACTCTTTGCAACCCCATGAACCACAGCATGCCAGGTCTCCCTGTCCATCACCAACTCCTGGAGTTTACCAAAACTCATGTCTATTGAGTCAGTGATGCCATCTAACCATTTATTCTCTGTTGACCCCTACTCTTCCTGCCTTCAATCTCTGCCAACATCACGGTCTTTTCAAATGAGTCAACTCTTCACATCAGGTGGCCAAAATACTGGAGTTTCATCTTTAACATCAGTTCTTCCAGTGAATACCCAGGACCAATTTCCCTTAGGATGGACTGGTTGGATCTCCTTGCAATCCAAGGGACTCTCAAGAGTCTTCTCCAACACCACAGTTCAAAAACATCAGCCCTTCGGAGCTCAGCCCTCTTTATAGTGCAACTCTCACACCCATACATGACCACTGGAAAAACCATAGCCTTGACTAGACAGACCTTTTTTGACAAAGTAATGTCTCTGCTTTTTAACATGCTGTCTAGGTTGGTCATAACTTTTCTTCCAAGGAGTAAGCGTCTTTTAATTTCATGGCTGCAATCACCATCTGTAGTGATTTTTGAGCCCCCAAATAAAGTCAGTCACTGTGTCCTCATCTATTTGCCATGAAGTGATGGGACCAGATGCCATGTCATATTTCCACTTTTTTGCAACCCTCCAGGCTCCTCTGTCCAAGGAATTTCCCAGGCAAGAATACTGGAGTGCATTGCCATTTCGCATTCCAAGGATCTTCCTGATCCAGTGAAGAACCCTAATTCTCCTGCACTGCAGGCATTTTTTACCAGTGTGCCACCAAGAAAACCCTCTGTTTGCTGTTTAGGAAAATAGTTTTCATGAAATGAATTTTATTGATAAAGTGAAGAATGAGATAAATATAAATAGTATGTTATGACTGTCTTGAATGAAGTGTTTTAATCATAAAAAACCAATAAATGTATGTAAAAAATGTGAATCTGGGCTCCAGTGTCAAGGACTGCACAATTTGATCACATAAGCAATAATGGATGTGTTAACTACAAATTGGTGCTTCCAGAGACTGAACTACAACTTTTTGCTGTTAATTCAAGATCGTGAAATTAGTTCCTGAAAATATCCTACTATCTAAAGACATGTTCCACTAGATTCCCTGGAGCACAGAGTGCCTAACTTTACAGTGAACTCCCTCAGGTGTGTCAAAGGTCAACAGCTGCAGCAGCACAGGTTTCAATCTTCGCAAAGGCAGATGACAAATGCCCCTGTTCTCTATCTCATTTATACTTTAGTAAAACTTTATTATACAAAACTTCTGAATGATCTAGCCTCATCACTGGCCCCAGATTGAATTCTTCTCCTCAAGAGGCCAAGAGTCCCAGCATCTTTCACAGCTCAGCAACAACCTTTCATCTTGGGGGCACATCCAGGATTCTTCACAACAAGGCAAGGACACTTGGAGCTCTAGTTCTTTGTTTTCCTAGAAAACATGTTTTCTGTTGTACTCTATGGTATGTTTGTGTGAATGAATAACACACTCTGCATGAAACAAGTGAGGACCCCTGCTTTCAGGTGCCTCAAAATGACTGAAGGCAGCCCCCTAAAGGGGAGTCTTGTCACGGGTTTATAGCAACCTGCCAATGCCAGGAAAGACCCAACTCCCTGCGAGGGGTGCAGCCAGAAATGGACAAAACATGTGGACTGAACTCTCCTTTCTCAGTCAGGCTTTTCAGTCCCTTTGACCATTTCACAACTGCTCGGGAATTAGAACTAATAACCTAATCTGTCTGATCACAGACTTTCAAGGGACTTGTTATCCAGTGATTTGTTACTGTGGTGCCAAACGTGGATTGGTAGTCAGGAAGTGCCTAGCCTTTCTAGGAGTCAAAAGTTTGGAAGCAAGACGGAGCTCTAGATCCAACAGCATCACTCAGATGAAAGTTACTCAGGAAGTACAGCAGACTTCTTCCTTTGGTAATGCTAGCTCTTAGTTGACCAGAGGAGGCTCTCCACTGGGTTTTGTCCTAACTCCTTAGATACTATTTCTGTGGAATCTGTGGGAATGAACTGGAAGGGCTGGGCCTAATAACTCAAGGACAAAATCACTCTTTACTGGCAAGCCCTTTACCATCTCTCTTGCTATCACTTATATTGGTATGCAGTAATCTGAGCATTCTTTTGAATTGCCTTTCTTTGGGATTGGAATGAAAACTGACCTTTCCAGTCCTGTGGCCACTGCTGAGGTTTCCAAATTTGCTGGCATATTGAGTGGAGTACTTTCACAGCATCATCTTTCAGGATTTGAAACAGCTCAACTGGAATTCCATCACCTCCACTAGCTTTGTTCGTAGTGATGCTTTCTAAGGTCCACTTGACTTCACAGTCCATGATGCCTGGCTTAGGTGAGTGATCATACCATCGTGATTATCTTGGTCATGAAGATCTTTTTTTGTACAGTTCTTCCGTGTATTCTTGCCACCTCTTCTTAATATCTTCTGCTACCGTTAGGTCCCTACCATTTCTGTCCTTTATCGAGCCCATCTTAGCATGGAACATTCCCTTGGTATCTCTAATTTTCTTGAAGAGATCTCTAGTTTTTCCCATTCTGTTGTTTTCCTCTATTTCATTGCACTGATCACTGAGGAAGGCTTTCTTATCTCTTCTTGCTATTCTTTGGAAATCTGCATTCAGATGTTTATATCTTTCATTTTCTCCTTTGCTTTTTACTTCTCTTCATTCCACAGCTATTTGTAAGGCCTCCCCAGACAGCCATTTTGCTTTTTTGCATTTCTTTGCCATGGGGATGGTCTTGATCCCTGTCTCCTGTACAATGTCACGAACCTCAGCCCATAGTTCATCAGGCACTCTATCAGATCTAGGCCCTTAAATCTATTTTTCACTTCCACTGTATAATCATAAGGGATTTGATTTAGGTCATACCTGAATGGTCTAGTGGTGTTCAAGCTGGTTTTAGAAAAGGCAGAGCAACCAGAGACCAAATTGCCAACCAGTGGTGTTCAAGCTGGTTTTAGAAAAGGCAGAGGAACCAGAGATCAAACTGAATCATCGAAAAAGCACGAGAGTCCAGAAAAACATCTATTTCTGCTTCATTGACTATGCCAAAGCCTTTGACTGTGTGGATCACAATAAACTGTGGAAGATTCTGAAAGAGATGGGAATACCAGACCACCTAACCTGCCTCTTGAGAAACCTGTCTGCAGGTCAGGAAGCAACGGTTAGAACTGGACATGGAACAACAGACTGGTTCCAAATAGGAAAAGGAGTACGTCAAGGCTGTATATTGTCACCTGCTTATTTAGCTTATATGTAGAGTACATCATGAGAAACGCTGGGCTGGAAGAAGCACAAGCTGGAATCAAGATTCCCGGGAAAAATATAAATAACCTCAGATATGCAGATGACAGAAAGTGCCGAAAAGTGAAGAGGAACTAAAAAGCCTCTTGATGAAAGTGAAAGAGGAGAGTGAAAAGTTGGCTTAAAGCTCAACATTCAGAAAATGAAGATCATGGCATCTGTTCCCATCACTTCATGGGAAATAGATGGGGAAACAGTGGAAACAGTGTCAAACTTTATTTTTTTGAGCTCCAAAATCACTGCAGATGGTGGCTGCAGCCATGAAATTAAAAGACGCTTACTCCTTGGAAGGAAAGTTACGACCAACCTAGATAGCATATTCAAAAGCAGAGACATTACTTTGCCAACAAAGGTCTGTCTAGTCAAGGCTATGGTTTTTCCAGTGGTCATGTATGGATGTGAGAGATGGACTATGAAGGAAGCTGAGCACTGAAGAATTGATGCTTTTAAACTGTGGTGTTGGAGAAGACTCTTGAGAGTCCCTTCAACTGCAAGGGGATCCAACCAGTCCATTGTAAACAAGAACAGCCCTAGGTGTTTTTTGGAAGGAATGATGCTAAAGCGGAAGCTCCAGTACTTTGGCCATCTCATGTGAAGAGCTGACTCATTGGAAAAGACTCTGATGCTGGGAGGGAGTCGGGGCAGGAGGAACAGGGGATGAGATGGCTGGATGGTATCACTGACTCAATGGACGTGAGTCTGAGTGAACTGTGGGGAGTTGGTGATGGACAGGGAGACCTGGCGTGCTGCGATTCATGGGGTTGCAAAAAGTCATATACGACTGAGCGACTGAACTGACTCACTGATACTGGTGTGGTGCACTAGTTCATGAACCCTGAGTGCGAAGGTCTGTCTAGCCAAGGCTATGGTTTTTCCAGTGGTCATACATGGATATGAGAGTTGGACTATGAAGAATGCTGAGCACTGAAGAATTGATGCTTTTCAACTGTGGTGCTGGAGAAGACTCTTGACAGTCCCTTGGACTACAAGGAGATCCAACCAGTCCATCCTAAAGGAGATCAGCCCCGAGTGTTCACTGGAAGGACTGATGTTGAAACTGAAACTCGATACTCTGGCCACCTGATGGGAAGACCTGAATCATTCGAAAAGACCCTGATGCTGGGAAAGATTGAGAGCAGGAAGAGAAGGGGACGACAGAGGATGAGATGGTTGGATGGCATCACCAACTCAATGGACATGGGTGTGGGTGGACTCTGGGAGTTAGTGATGGACAGGGAGACCTGGTGTATTGCAGTTCATGGGGTCGCAAAGAGTTGGAGACAACTGAGTGACTGAACTGATTGAGTAGCTCTATAGTGTTCAAATTAAGTTGCTCAGTCGTGTCCAACTCTTTGCCATCCCATGGGCTGTAGCCCACAAGGCTCCTCTGTCCATGGGATTCTCCAGGCAAGAATACTGGAGTGGGTTGCCATTTCCTTCTCTAGGGGATCTTCCTGATCAAACCCAGGTCTCCCGCATTGCAGGCAGACGCTTTAACCTCTGAGCCACCAGGGAAGTCCTATATAACATCCAGTTAAAGACGGGCAGAGGAGTACTCTTTCTGCCCCCTTCTGAGGCCTGTATCAGAAGCTTTCTGTATCTCTTTTATACTTTAATAAAACTTTATTACACAAAAGCTCTTAGTGATCAAGCCTTGTCACTGGCCCCAAATTGAATTAATCTTCTCTGGAGGCCAAGAATCCCAGAGTCTTTCATGGCTCAGCAACAGCCTTTCAATAGGACAGCCAAAGTCTTTGACGGTGTGGATCACAACAAACTGGAAAATTCTTAAAGAGATGGAACTATCAGAGTACCTTACCTGCTTCCTGAGAAATCTGTATGCAGGTCATGAAGCAGCAATTAGAACCAAATGTGGAAGAACAGACTGGTTCCAAATTGGGAATGGAGTACATCAAAACTCTATATTGTCACCCTGCTTATTTATTATTTGCAGAGTACATCATGCAAAATGCCAAGCTGGATGATGCACAAGCTGGAATAAAGACTGCTGAGAGAAATATCAATAACCTCAGATATGCAGATGATATCACCCTTATGGCAGAAAGTGAAGAACTAAAGAGCCTCTTGAAGAATTGAGAGAGAAGAGTGGAAAAATTGGCTTAAAACTCAACATTCAAAAAATAAAGATTATGGCATCTGGTCCCTTCACTTCATGGCAAATAGAAGTGGAAACAATGGAAAAAATTGAGAGACTATTTTCTTGGGCTCCTAAATCACTGCAGATGGTGAAACACTTGCTCCTTGGAAGAAAAGCTATGATCAAGCTAGACAGCATATTAAAAAGCAGAGATATTACTTTGCTGACAAAGGTCCATCTCGCAAAACAATGTCTTCCAATAGTCGTGAATGAATGTGAGAATTGGGCTATAAAGAAAGCTGAAAGCCAAAGAACTGAAGCTTTTGAACTGTGGTGTTGGAGAAGACTCTTTGAGAGTCTTTTGGACTCCAAGGATATCAAACCAGTCAGTCCTAAAGCAATCAAGTCTTGAATATTCATCAGAAGGACTGATGCTAAAGCTGAAGCTCCAATAATTTGGCTACCTGATGCAAACAGCTGACTCATTAGAAAAGACTCGATGCTGAGAAAGATTGAAAGTGGGAGAAGGGGATGACAGGGGACAGGATGGTTGTATGGCATCACCGAGTCAATGGACATGAGTTTGAGCAAGCTCTGGGAGATGGTGAAGGACGGGGAAACCTTGTGTGCTGCAGCCCATGGGGTTAGAAAAAGTTGGACACAACTCAGCAACTAAACAACATCAACAACAAATTTAACAAATCTAAAAATTTTCTTAAAGGGCAGATGGGGTACGTTGATAGGAGAGATGCTTTAGTTTCAGACTTTTGTCATTGTGAGTACTTTGTATAGAAAAAACAAATCTGAAGAATTTATTTTGAGGCATTTAAAAATTGTTAAGTATTCAGTGATAACCAAGGAATAACTGTTAATATTCTTTAAGCAAGGGAATTATTTTGTTAGGATGAGGAGAAAGATGTTCCTTTATAACTATTTAAAAAGATTAAAATGGGGAAAAGAAAGGATACATAAATTTTACACAGAACAATTTCACAAATTCTGGTGTCCAGTAATATAGTGGAATGAATTCCTCATTTTCTCATTGTTGTTGTTGCTCATCTGTGTCCTGCTGCAACACTATGGACCGCAGCATGCCAGGCTTCCCTGTCCTTTAACATCTCTACTTCTCCATATAATGTGAATTTTTACATGACAGATGTATAATACCATGGCATAGAAAATAAATCAATTTTTAGCAATAGTTGAGGAAGGCAATGTAAGAATCTCAGAAACTGTTATTTTCATACACTAGATTTATAGTATTGTTATTAGGCAATAACTAAAAGAAGAACTGGCAGGCTGGAAAGAGTTTTTAAGTGAAATTCCTTAACTGTATCAATGAATCAAATCAGACACAGATTACAACTGAAGTAAACAGCTTACTACTTTCTGCCAAAAACTTGACTGCCATGGTCTTGAGTCCTTGGAAATTTGATTAAGCATCATGCTAAGATTTCCCACAAACTTTTGGTAATATTGGATTTGTAAGGTCAATGCACACAGGCATCTACATTCCTGATACTTCAGGATGCACCAGGCTATCCAGGGGTGATTTGTAACAGAGAAAAAACCACCCACTTAAGAATAGCACAAAGGCAGCTAGACATGCCACTATAAGAGTGTTGCAAATTTGCTGAGCATGTGGCTTGAAGGGTATATTGAAAGATGGTGGGAAGACAATACCCTCTTCAGTCATCATAAAGTGGTAATTCTGTGACGATGACAGCAACTAAGATATAGATACCAGCAGCTATGTTGAGAATTCCTGAAATGACAAATGCTTTTTGGGTAGTATTCTTCTCCAGAATTCCCATGTACATATTTTTAAGTGCAAAAGTAACAGAGGCTTTCCCCAAGAGTCTAGAATGCCAGCCATCAGTAGGAGATTTTGAGAAACATGGATATCAAGAGGTAGGTAAGTATCATGGTAGTTGTAACTGTGGCATGAGGTAGCTGTGGTGATGTTGGTATGATGGAAGACATAGACTCTCCACATTCCCCAACAGGCCAGACCAGAGAATTGTGAGGCATTGTCTAGATACTATACTTGTCACTCCATGAAGCCCATGGCAGTGGTGCTGAGGATCCATCCAATGGTGGCTACTGCAAAACCTACTATTTGGCGATTGGTGCTATTGATGAGGAAGGGATGTAGATGTGTACCCAAGGGAATTACAAACAAATACAGGGCATCATGAGTTTGGAAATTTTGGCTTAGAACAACATGCTCAACCTGCTATCTCCATTCTCCTCCCCTACTTTTACATTGCTGTGGATAAGCAGTGCTGTATTTGAGATGCAAATACAAATATTTCTCTCCAGAGACATTTGACCCTCACGCATTATATGGGGGAGCATAGGCCAAGCAAATTTTCTGAAGGGCCATCTGGGAATATTTACTCAAAGACTTAAAATGTGCAAACTTTCAAACAGTTCTACTTTGGAGCATTTGTCCAAAGATATAATTTAATATTGATCGCAAACATTCAGTCAAAAAATACTCAACACAGCCTCTCTGTAATATTGAAAAAGTGTGAAAAAATTTCAGAGGCTACAAGAGGGCTTCATTAATTTATGCACATTCCATACAAGAGACCTATATGGCAGCATTCAGAGTAGACAAGACTTGTATGAGGGGCAATATTTTGTATTTTGGCTCTTCTCAAGGTTTATCCATGTTGTAAGATGTACGAATACTTAGTTGCCTTAACTGAGTTAGAGGGGACAGGCGTTCTGAAAGCTATTCGAATTGTGAAGAATCAGTTACATGTAGGAAGGAGCACATAATTGCTGGGAGCCAGCATGGGAGATCCCACTCATGACAAGGTCATGCGGAGAATGCTTGACGGGCAAGGCAGATCAGGACTTGAGGGACCCCTGGACCTGCTTGAGCTTCTATCCCCAAACCAAAATCTGTCTGCCCTACTATTTTATGCCTTTCACCAACTCTCCTGACATTAATGGGGGGGCTATCCCCGACCACCCTTCTCTGAAGAAAATCAACTTAGGGCTCTAGTTAATAAGTCTCCTGGGCATGAAAGAAGTGTCTCAACTCAAACCTCTTTGCTGGCAGTCTAGCCTGCGTGGCAGGTTTGTCCATATTCTTGTGAACTAGCACACATGACTGTTTACAACTTTTCAACCATAAAAAGCACAGAGTTTAGAACATTCTGAAAGTCCTAGTTAACATAGGGGCTTTCTAAGGATAAAAAATTATAGTCGTGAAGGGTTTTATTGTTGAGTTAATGATTGCCACCAGGCCTCCATATCCTTTATTTTTTAGGTGCCTGGGAGTATATTAATCAATGTAGTTGGTATGTAGAAAAAGAAATATAGTACCCTTGATATTAGTAATATTAGATGTTTGAGTTAATGAATTCTTTCTTTGTTATACATCACTGTACCTTTGCTATGTAATGGAGAAGGCAATGGCACCCTACTCCAATACTCTTGCCTGGAAAATCCCATGGATGGAGGAGCCTCGTAGGCTGCAGTCCATGGGGTCGCTAAAAGTCGGACACGACTGTGCAACTTCACTTTTCACTTTGCTATGTAAAAATGTAACTTTATCATTTTCTTAGGACAAAGCAGGTTTCAGAAAAAACACTTTAAGGGAAAAGAAGTTTTCTGATTGACTATACTTTATCAATAGAAAGAAAAATGGGGTCATAAAATGTTAACAGGCCTCCTGGCCAGAAGATGATGTAAACCACCTAAGATCTGTGTATACAGATAGGTATGCAGAAAGAAAGCCTGGTCTCAATAAGGGTCAGGACATCTTCTGCATCCTCTGCATCTTCCATTATTCTCTATGTACAACTTAAGGTATAAAAAGCTCTCTATGAAAATAAAGTTGAGGGCCTTGTTCACTGAAGCTTGGTCTCCCCGTGTTATTCTTTTCTTCCCTCTCTCTCCCTCCCTTTCTCTCTTTTTCAGGTTGATGCCCTGGAGCACAGAGGTCTTCTGAGTTCACTTTCCTGCCTGGGCTTCTGAGACCTCCTTGAGAAGGTGCTCTGCGCCTTCGCCACATCAAGGGATGCCTGAGGGCTTCATGAACGGAGCAAGTCCCATGCAGGCGCTTTATTGGCTTTCTGTGTAAACCAAGAAATATTGACCTCTTTTCTTTCTTTCTCTCTTTCCCTCTGTTTCCTGACACAGACGCTGTTCATCTTGAGGGAATCCCTGGATCCTGCTGGGGCTGGACCCCGGCACATAATCTAATGTAGAACTCAATGAGTTATGAAGGGGCCCACACCCACGGAGTACTGCACTGGAAGGCAAAGTCCTAACCACAGGACCACCACAGAACTCCTTAAGTTGTTTCTTCAATTTGATATATAGATGGTTTCCAAAAAAAAAGAATGATCTTTATGAATGCACATCCATGAGGAACATTCCGCCCAAAATGGGAATGCTGGTATCACTCTGGTAGAATTTCTCACCCTGTTCCTCTCTCCCACCTAGGACCTCCTCAATGCCCTCCATTGAATCCTTGCTCCTGAGTCACCCTTGATTTCTACCAATGTTCCATTTAAATTACTTAAGATTTGTTCTTTTTTTGATTGTGTGCTGCTTTCAAAAGCCTTTTTAAAATATAATACTGCTTCTGTTCTGGGTATTTTGTCCACGAGGCATATGGCCAAAGAACTGAGACAATTGAGCTGGGTGCACTTAACTCACTACTGGTTGCCCTAGCAGGCAGGCTGCTAGGAAGGATTTGAATGTTCAGGTAATTGAACATTTTAAACAGAAAACATTCAAGTATGGTAAGGAGATGGCATGCCACCTCAGCTTCTAGTCTTAGAAGTTGGCTCAGACTGCTGTTCCAAGGCAACCAAAGCCCACCTGGCACCCACAGTACATTCACGAGAATAATGCTTAGAAGGACATGAATATTAATGAAAGGTAAGTCATGGGCTTCTGTTTGCTATGCAAATATCTTTGGAGTTTTGATATATATTCTGTTTACAAATATATAAAGGGAAATATCTTTCTTAATTTTCACAGAAGTATGAACATTTCTACACTAACATCTGCAACTTATATGTTTTTCAGCAAAGTGTTTTGAATAGCTTTCCTTACAAGTGCATACTTTTCTCTCTCTGTTTTCAATATTCCCATCGTACAGAACATCTTCTTTTCAGCAATTTTAAATTTTTCTCTGAAACATCCATTACTTTTCTTAATTGGCTGATGACTTGTTTATAATATGTTTGATTTCTGTCATACATCAACATGAATTAACACGAATTAACCATGGGTGTACATATGTCCCCTCCCTCCCTTGTCCCCTCCCTACTGCCCAGTCCCACCCTTCTAGGTTATTATAGAACCCCAGTTTGAGTTCCAAGTCTTACAGAAAAGCTAATCCATCAATTAATTGCAAACAGGGAGAGAAACAGAACAGCAGAAAGTTACAAGGTCTCTGAGTTGAGCAGTCAACTGGTAATTCCTGGCAAAACAGAAGAAGAGGGAGCCATTAAATTAGAAGCTGGAAGAGCGGGGGGATTTTGTAATGGTTGCACAGTATTAAAAAGGTAGTTAATGGGCCTAACATTCCAGGTTCCTGTGCAATATAAAAAAATAAAAATAAAAAAAATAAAAAAAAATAAAAAAATAAAAAATAAATAAAAATAAATAAAAAATAAAAAGGTAGTTAATGCCACTGAACTATACACTTAAAAATGGTTAAAATGGTCAGCTTTTTGGCTTATGTATATTTACCACAGTAAGAGAAAAGATATTATTGAGAACCTCAAGGAGATTCTGTTGAGGCAGGTTGAATCTTTTATTATTTATTAGAGATTAAAATTGACAAATTTAGAATTATTAATTCATATAATACACTACCTCATGTTAACATAAGGATTTTTATACAGAGTTAACAATTTTCCAAAACAAAATTTAGAGGGCATTGGTTTTAGCATCAAATTTCATGGAACCTCTTATACAGGAGGTCGTGATCAAGAGCATCCCCAAGAAAAAGAAATGCAAAAAGGTAAAATGGCTGTCTGAGAAGGCCTAACAAATATCTGAGAAAAGAAGAGAAGCTAAAGGCAGAGGAGAAAAGGAAAGATATATTCATCTGAATGCAGAGTTCCAAAGAATAGCAAGGAGAGATAAGAAAGCCTTCCTCAGTGATCAGTGCAAATAGGCAGAGGAAAAACAAAAGAATGAGAAAGACTCCACTGCATACTTGTGAGAGAGTAAGAGTGAGCAAGGTAAATGATGTTTTAGTATCACCATGGTTAGTTAAAAAAAAAAAGTTTTGCTCTTGTGGAATCCACCTACACACTGGATAGTCTTGAAAAGTTTTACTTCTGTAGGGTTTATATTTATTGACTCCATTTACCCTCCTAAAGAACTGCTAAGTATTCTTATTCTCATTTTAAAGGTAGAAGCACTCAGGAGAGAGGCTGAATAACTTGCTTAAACTTACATGGGAAGTGGCTTCCGAGAACATCATCCTACCTCACCTTTTAGGAGCAAGATGGCAGGACGCTCAAAGAGCTACCTGGAAAGGAAAAGAATCCAGGAAGAGGAGGAAATCAGGGCAACACTGCCCAACTATGGATTCAGTCCATTGCTCAAGGTAAGTGAAAAGGGCAGAGATTTTGAAAGCTCCAGGACGGTTCCAGTGTGCAACTAGGGTGTGAGAACTACTGAATAAGGCAAAAGAAAGACCTTTTGAGAAACAGAGTGACGGTAAAAGAAATGTGATCTCAGGTGCCTTCTGCTGGAGCGAAGGATGTTCTCAGAGACTCTTGCAATGGGTGCAATGGGGAGACAAAGAGCCATTCACTATGGCATTGGCCAAACTGAGAATGGCCTGGTCACTCTTTAGGATGGATGTGCTCATGCTGGGAAAGGCCACCAGAACTAGTGGTAATCAGGCTGTGAGTGTCTCCTTTTGGGAGACTAACAAGGCCAGCTCTCAAGGTGACTGTCACATGATGGGAATGTGGCAAAGTTACAGAAGTGGAAGCTTTTATCTCTGGTTATAGATTCAGCTTTGAGTCCCTATCATATTCACAAGACATCAGTCAGCTATTAGCACAATACTGAAGGATGACACTGTGAGCAGGTAAGCAGAAAGTTGGAGTCTTTATGCATCACACACAATCTACAGGATACAA
Organism: Oryx dammah; assembly: GCF_014754425.2. Classification (NCBI taxonomy): domain Eukaryota; kingdom Metazoa; phylum Chordata; class Mammalia; order Artiodactyla; family Bovidae; genus Oryx; species Oryx dammah. The sequence goes on from NW_024080426.1 coordinate 789,530, forward strand.
ATATTCCACTTGTATTTTTCCTTTGATCATTACAACTTCACAATCTCCTCAGTCCAATAATACATCAATAACTTGAAATCTGTCTGCTCCCAGAAATGTTTTGAGGACTCTGTTTTTCTCAAACAAGCTGATCCAAGGATGCAGAAAGACAAGAGACACCCCCAAAGTCCAAGCCTGAGCCAGAGAAGCTGCTTAATCAGTATTTGTAGAATGAAATGTCAAACAGGAGGGACACAAAGTATGCTTTTTACAAGTTCGGTTCTAGTTATGCTAACTACTGCATGTGTCTTTCTATCTGCCATACCTGTATCACAGTCTCCTGCTTATTACTTAACTTAACCTGCTTAAAAGGTCTTACATTCCATGAAATGCTTCTTCACACTCAAAAGAATTGCTGTTACACAAACAGAAAACAGCAACTGTTGGCCACAATGTGGAGAAACCAGAACCTTTGTGCTTTTCCGATAGGACTAGAAGCTGGTACAACTGCTATTAAAAAAAAAAAGCACATTGATTCCTTAAAACAGAGTCCCACTAGGTGATTCAGGAGTTTACTTTCTGGATAGACATATTTGTTGTTGTTCAGTCAGTAAGTCAAGTCTGACTCCTTGGGATTCCACAGACTGCAGCACATCAGGCTCCTTTATCATTTTCTACCTCCCTGAGTTTACTTAAACTCATGTGCATTGAGTTATTGATGCTATTGAACCATCTCATCCTCTGTCACCCCCTTTTCCTTTTGCCTCCAATCTTTACAGCATACCCCAAAGTAAAAGGAGGGGTTCAGATAGTGGTATACTCATGTTTTAATAGCATTATTCACAATAGCTAAGATGTGCAAGTGACCCAATTCTGCACCCACAGATGAATGGATAGACAGCATGTGGTCGATCTAAATAACAGGGCATTTCTCAGTTTTCCAATGGAAGGAAACTTGGACACATGTTAAAAAAAGGATGAACCTTGAGGACTAATTATGCTGAGGGAAATAAGCCAGTAAGAGAGAGACAAATACTGAACGATTTCACTTTCATAGGACTGAGACTAGTCCAATTCACAGACAAAATAAAAGAGCAGTGACCAGGGCTGGGGGTAGGGTGGGAACTCGTTCAATGGTGAGTTTCAGTCTGAGGAGATGAAAAAGTTCTGAAGATTGCTGGTGATATGGTTGCACAAGTGTTAATATCCTTAACACCATAGAACAGTATGCTTATAGATGTTAAAAATATGTATCTCTTGTCTATTTTACCACACCAAAACATACACAATAATGAAGCCAGAGCACCTACTAACCAGACTCCAAGGGAATAAGCATTTGGTGAGGAGGGTGGCTAGTTCAAAGGGCAGCCCCTCCCTATGGGCAGATGTCCCCCACTTACACACTCTGCTCTCTGCTCCTGAGCTTTTGGCCCCCCTGTGAGTTAGTCTGGCCTGTAAGGCCAAGGCTCTCTCCAGGCCTTGCAGTCACCGCATTCTGCATCCACCGTACACACCTCAAGCATTCTCAGTTCCTAGGTCACGGACACCATGGCGGCATCTCTGTTGCTGATGGTGGCATGCCCTCTTCACCTGGTCTCCCCTGTGTCTCCCGGCCCTCTGCCAGAGGGGAGTACATTTCCTCCAAAGACCCTAACAGTTCAATTTTAAGATCTGTGTGACTGCTTCAGGCATGTCCCCTCATCCCTTTCTCTTGTCCCCCAGACATGGTACCTAACCCATCTCACCTGGAGTTAATGACGTTTTTTCTTAAAACGATGGCAACCTATACACGGAGGTATTAGCAGCAGTGGTGCCCACATCGGGGAGACTGAGTCAAGCCAGACCAACGACAAGAAACACATTAGGAAACATACCCTTAGTTCACAGGAAACACGCCCTTCCTGTTGAGTCTTGGATCACAGATGGTCCACGGGAGTATGACGATACAGACTAGAAAAGGTAGCTGCTAAGATAGGGGAGAGCTTCAGATGGGACTTCTGTAAGAAATGAGACATCATGTCAATGAGCCATGACTTATTGTAGTGAGGACTACATATAAGTCTAAATGCCACTGGAATCCTGTGTACAACTTTTCAGTAACAAATTTATCCCAATAAAATTATAAACATGTCAGTGAAACACACATACCCAATGAGCTTTGTAACTGAACTTACAATGGGGACAAATGGGAAGAAGAAAACCAAGGCAGAGAATATGTACAGTAAACCATTCTATAAACTTACAATGGGACATAACACAATTCCACATTAGGAAGAATAAAGAAGAAAAAACTTCCTAGTATTGCTAAGTAGAAAGCTGATTTCTAAAAGACATAGTTAAAAATGCTGGAGAGGATGTGGAGAAAATCGTATCCTCCAACCCTGTTGGTGGAAATGTAAATTTGTGCAGCCACTATGGAGAACAGTAAAGAGGTTTCTCAAAAAACTAAATGCAGAATTACTATATGATCTAGCATTCCACTCCTGGGAACACACCCAAACAAAACTGTAATTCAAAAAGATACATGCAGCCAGCAGTACTGTACACAAGAACCAAGACATGGAAACAACCTAAAGTCCAGCGAGAGGTGAATGGACAAACATGACATGATGCCTATTTAATGGAATACCACCCAGCCATAAAAAATAGAATGAAACAACGCAGCAGTGTGGATGGACCTAGAGATTATCTTGGGCTTCCCACGTGGCTCAGTGGTAAAGAATCCGCCTGCAATGGCAGAGACCCAGGTTTGATCTCTGGGTTGGGAAGATCCCCTGGAGAAGGGACTGGCTACCTACTCCAG
>NW_024080427.1:0-15809 GCF_014754425.2 Oryx dammah
TGCAATCCTTCAGAAGACCAGAAAACAAGGACGTCTGGGCTCAGCTGTCTTGGTGTTCACCTATCTAGGTCATTCCTGGTCAATGTCATGTCCCTTTTGCTAGATTACCACCCCTTAGGGCCCACAACATTCTGAGTGAGGCCCCCTGTTCTTTCTAACTGTGTAGCTTTCTATGTGCACCTGTCTGTCTGTGCTTCCAAGTGCTATCTCCCTTTAGCAGGAAAAGGCCAAAGAGATGTTCAAGCCTTCAAGGGCCCCTAGAGACTGTGGCAGGCCTGGGTGTGATCCAGTGTTGTGAGGATTCATGTTTATGTTTGGCAAAACCAAAGAAGATTGTAAGGTTAAAAAAATTATATATATATAAAATTATTATTATTATATATATATACTTCCCTTAGATGAAGATTGTGTACAACCCAGTGTGTGTCCTTTGGCTGGACATGGTCCTTGGAATTTTGCTGATGGGTTTGGACCCTAAACTTCAAAATGATGGCAGAAGGTAAAAAAGACATTTAGACGTTGTTCTACAAAAGCAAGAAGAAAGGCACTACTGCCAAAAAGATGACTAAGAGGGAACAATAATAGTCTTCTATCATTGGAAAAATATAATGGTCCCAGGGAGAGTAATTAGATAATATAAAAAGGATTCTTGGGAAGGAAAATTCAGACTCTCAGGAACATTTTCTACATGTCAGGACTTGTGAAATAGTGTTCCAAAAAAAAGAGGCAGAAACTGTCTTCACTGAAACATGGAAAGTCAAGTGAAAACTGAACATGATAAAACACTCCAGCTGGGCATCTCCAATCTACTTCTTGAAGTTGAATTTGCCAAGATTTAGATTTAAGAAAGATTTTGAACTATAGCCCAAGAGTGAACAAGCTATTGCTGCATGGAAAACATAGATATGTCTCATTAAGTATAATGTTAAGTAAAGTAAGCTAGACACTAAGATGCATACTGTATGATTCCGTTCATGTAAAGGTCCAAAATAGATAAAACTAGTCTATGTGTTGAAAGTCAGGTATCCTAGTTTTCTCTGGAGTGTGGTGATTGGGAGAGACACAAGAGAGTTTTCAGGGTTGCCAGTGATGTTCTGTTTCTTGATTTGGATGCTAATTATGTGGATGTGTTTAGTTTGTGAGTATCCATTGAACTGTACACTCATGATTTATGTATTTTTCTATATGTGTATTTCAATAAGAAGTTATAAAGCTTTATAAATAAATAAATAAATAACAATGTTGTGAGGAAGGTGCACATAGATAGAGGGCCACTTCTGATACAAGGCGTGCAACCTGAGGCCATAAAGATAAGGTGGCATTTCCACACGTAGTCCCTTCTGTTTATTACTACCCTGACCCAAGGAATCCCCAAACAGATGATGACCTGGGAAACCTGCCCTTACGGGCCCAGAGCTCAGGCCTCCCTTGGGCAGAAAGCAGCTTTTCTATCTCAAAAACTACAAGAGGGCTTGATTCCACCCACCCTCACTGATTTGCTAAGTGTGAATACTCTCTTTCAGTTGGTCTCATTAGGCCCAGGTAGGACTCCTTACAGTCCGGCATCCCTGCTTACCTACAGAGCCCATGTGCCTAGGAAGCCAGTCCTCGGTTGGGCACAGGGATATCGAAGAGGGTCACCCAGGATGCAGCTTCCCTCTGAGTTTCAAATGCTGTAAATCCCCTATGAAAACATCAGACAGCCTGCTCCAACGAGATTGCCTGAATCCTCCCGCAGGTGCAGACAAACACCTTTGTGCCTCAGGCCCCAAAAGACAGGGGCAAGACCCAGAGGGAAGAAGGAATTTACATCAGGGCTTTCAGCATGACCCATGGGGTGTCTTTGGCAAGACTTTCCCTAGACCCCGAAAACCAGCAGGCCCCGAACTGCCCCCAGGGGCTTCCCTGTCTCCCACTCCCCTGAGGTCCCTTGGGACATGCACTCAGCCCATCATCCTTGCTTCCTCCCTCATAGGCACACCCCCGCAGAGGAACAGACACGTACACCCACACCTGCACTTTCTTCACCTTTCTGCACTGCCACGGAGACGGGAAGTGTCTGGAGGCATGCCACACTCGCACCTTGTCTCTCCTAGGATGCCTGTGGTTTTGAACGGACAGCCTACCTTAGCACGTCTCGTGTTTTGTGTCGCATCGTGCCAGTGTGTGCCACCTACATGGAGAGAGCGTGCTGGCTGTTGTTCTCATCCTGGGCAGCACTGGCCTAGGACCTTCCCAGGTCTCCTTCTCATGTGTGCGGGACAAGTGTCCAGTGCAGCAGGCAATCTGTGCCTCTTTCTCCTTCAGGTCTCTGTCCTTCTCAGCAAGACCGTAGCCTCCTCAACAATCCCAGGTCCTCTGTATCCGCATCCACCATTTCCACAGGCCGGCTCATGTCTGCACAGCCTGTGGGCTCCACAGGCGGTGCTTTCAAAGCCCCACACCGGCTTATTTGCCCTGGGTGAATCCATAAACCATGCACCTGCTCTTCTTGGTCCAACCACTTACTACAACACGGTAGAAAAGGTGAGCCTGTTTCTGAATTTCGTCTAATTGCAGATTTCTGGAGCCAAGTTCCTGTGTTATTACTGGCCATCCTTTCCTCATTCCCATCCTGGACAGGGTCACTGCGGAGATATGGCGATCAACCACCCTCAGACTTGGGATGCCTTGTGCCTCCTCTTCTGGTTGCTTGGCATCTCCTCTCTTGTTGCCTTCATCTCTGCTTTCTCCCTGGAACAGAAGCACACACACACACACACACACACACACACACACAGGCAACACAAGCACATACGTGTATACACTTACAGGCTCAATACAGAGACACAAACATAAACAGGGAACACAGGTGTTTCAGGAGCTGAAGATGCCCATGTCCAGCAGTGTTAGAGATGGCGTCAGGAGGCACCATGTCCTGCCATTGGAGCTCCCTGTCCACCTCCTCCCTGAGCATTTCCATATTTTCTGAAGGCAGCCTGAAGCAGCTTCCAGCGCAGCATGTGTGATCGTGCTGAGACGCCGATTGGTGGATGTGTAAATTCACAGAAGATCCCAAAGTCAGCACACAGGTGCACTGGGACACTGGACAGGACGCCCTTTCAATGATAGGCTTTCCCAGGCTAAGGGGCAGGAGTGTAAGGCACAGGCAATCTTAAACTCATTGAGCAACAGGAGGCTGGGCAATGGCTTGAGTCATGGAAAGAAGATTCTGACAAAGATACTTAATTCATCCTGTTTCTAGTAGTATCCCCTAGGACTATCGCACTGAGGGAGACTTGCTTCACTCACGGACACACCGAGTTCCAAAGCCCCCAGTCTCAGCAGGTCATGTGCTACATGCAGGATCCAAAATCTGGCTCCGCAGCCAGCTTGCATGAGCCTTAGCATCCCCATTTGGGAAAGGACAGTGTCCTGGCCACTACACGGCTGTCCCTTCTGGGCCCACCTCCAGACACCCTCCCCACATGAGTCTCTGTCACTTACCACTCATGGCAGAACCTTCCTTCCTAAGGTAATACGTCACAGGATTGTCCCACATGTCTTCACCAATGATCTGCTGGCAACACAAGCAAGGTCAGCCCAGGGCTGACCAGGCCCCAGACCCTCTCGTGAGCATCCAAGAACTCCAACATCCATCATCAACTGTATGCGGGCCCAAAGCAACTCCACCTCAGTAATCCTGTTTGATTCTGGGCAGTTGTGGCCTGACAATCAGTTGAGAAATTTAAGGCTCCTGATATCCAGCCTGCAGCTGGGTGCTGCTCATTCAAAGTCCAAGAACCAGTCGACTGGAGTGGAATAACATGCTCTATATCCTGCAGAAAGACAGGGAACACAGGGGTGGATTCCTCAGGTGGATCATGAATCCCCTTACACACCTACACCTCCCTGGAGCCACATTTTACCAGTGATATCAAGGTAATACTCGTTAATGATCACCGTGTTCCAGAAGTAGGAGTTGTCCCCAGAGGAAAAGATCAGCTTGCACTGGACCTTGGATGGCTCCGCACCTGCACCTTCCAGGACAGGGATAAGGGTAAAGGTGCAAGCTTCTAGGTGCCTCAGCTTGCCTCCCAGGCAGGCATTAACAGTTTCCACAAAACCTCTGCACATTCTCACATCACATGAACATAGGTAACATGATCCCCCCAACTCCCCCCCAAGTCCCATACCCACATGCCCTCACTCTCCCTCACTGACCTTCAAGTCGATCTTGTAGCTAAGAAAGTCTTTATCTTGGTGGCTGATCATGACAGAAACTTGAGGGTGGTTCATAATCTGCTTGAGGTCAAGGAGCCATTCAGGCCACATGCTGGGCCAGAAGATCCAATAGCAACAGCCCTAGTCTTGAGTGGAAGAGCACACTGGAATAGGAGTTTCCAAGGATGCTGGGTACTTCCACTTGCCCAGCCACCACTCATGTCCTCAGGCCCTGCCATACCATCAGACACACTCATGGCTCTGGGTTCCTTGTGGTGTTCTGCATCTGAGGTGGTCTGCATCCCCCAAGCAGGGGTTGTTTCTGACCACTACTACCCTCCTCCTGACTTGTCTGTGCTGGGTAGTGTAATGTCACTGCTTATCGTGTCAGGATTTGCAGTCCCTGTTGCACACTGTGTCTTCAAGCAAGGGGGTGGTGTGCATGTGTATGTGTGTGTGTGTCTTCAGCAAGAAAGACCTAGGACTTGGACCTGCTCCCTGTCTTCACAACAGATAGCAGGCATGTGTCTGAATTCGTCTGGCACTCAGAGCAGATGAGAATAGCAGCCCCTTCCAGTTCCTCTTTGCTTGTGGACCGCCTCATGCCTTTGCATTGCACTAGTGAGAACAAGTACAGGGGCTCTGACTGATGGACATGGGTCTTGGACTCACTCTCTCAGCAATTCCCGGGGTCATCCACATTTACAACAATAACTGTTTCTGGTGGCTGCTCTGGTGTACTGTCTCTCGTCATCCCTGACCTAGAGGCCTCAGGTGCTGATCCTCCTCAGATTCAGGCCTGAGGGAGACTCCCAAAGTCATGGCTGTGGCACTTACAGCTTTGGCCCTAACAGACTCTTCTCAGCTGTGCCTTTGGCGCCTGCCTCTGCCCCAGACCACACTTCATTCAGGGGTCTCCCATGCCTCCCCTGTTCCCTTGCCCTGTGACCTCACCTGTTTTCACAGGATCTTTAGCACAATCATCTTGAAGGCGTCTTTGCCATTCTTTAATTGGGCTACAAAGCTCACAACTTTTAACAGCACCGTAACACAATTTTTCTAATGTGCACTGTTAGAGTTCGATGAGCTCTTGGTGAGTTTCTTGGTTTCACTTAGAAAGCCCTGCATTACTCTTAGGGCTCTAGAAGCTTCTGAAACTGAAGGAAAGACTACAAGTATTCCAGATTAATTTGATTATGATATAGAGTTCTAAGTACTTAACAGATTCTGCCTCCCTGCCACCCAAAAAATTACCCCTAACTCCTGAAGGTCTTCATGATTTTATTGCAGGAATCTGGTAGAACTGAGATTTCTCAGTGCTAATCAGTAAGCTTTTCTGAGGTGAAAAACACATTGGAGTTAGTTTTCAAATTAGTCCTAGACATAGCAATCAGGGAAAAAGGAAATAAAAGGATTGGAAGAAAAAAAAAAAAAACTTTTAGAAGATGACCTGACCCTCTACACAGCGAACAATAAGGATGTCAGCAGAAAATTACTTGAGCTAATCAATGAATAGAGTATAGCTGCAGGATACAAAATTAGTACTCAGGAAACCCTTTCATTCTGATACACTAGCAATGAACAGTGAGAAAGAGAACTTAAGGGAAGTATTTCATTCACCATCCAAGCAAGAGAAGCAAATATTTAGGAATATATTCACTTAAAGAAAGCAAGGACCTGGTACAGAAAACTATAAAAACCATGGTGAAAGAAATAAAAGATCACACAAATAGATGAAGTGTATCATGTCCTTGGATCAGAAGAATCAATATAGTGACCATAAGTATGCAACTCAAGGCAATCTATCAGTACGTTCACTCACATTGATATTCTCAGATTTAACTGTAGAATCCCTATCACAACACCAATGGTGTTTTTCACTGAACTAGACCAAATAATTTCACAATTTGTGTGGAAACACAAAATACCTCCAATGAGCAAATCACTCTTGAGAAACGACAGAAATGGAGAAATCAGCCTTCCTGACATCAGACTACAGTACAAAGCTACAGTCATCAAGATTGTAAGGTAATGTGCCAAAGACAGAATTACAGAAAAATGGAATAAAATAGGGAGTCCAGAGATGAAGCCACACATCCACGGCCTCCTTGTCTTTGACAGAGGAGGCATAAATATGCAATGGAGCAAAGACAACCTCTTGAAGAAGCAGTTCTTGGAAAACAGGTCAAGCACATTAAAAGAATGAAATGTTTTCTAATGGCACACACACAAACAAATGCAAAATGGATTAAACACCTACGTGGAAGACAAGAAACTATAATGTTCTTAGAGAAAAACATAGGCAGAACACTCTCTGACAGAAATCACAGCAAGATCTTCTCTTCTATGACCCACCTCCCAGAGTAATGGAAATAAACACAGAAGGAGACAAAAGTGACCAACTTAAATTTCTAAGCTTCTGCACAGTGAAGCAAACTATAAGCAAGGTGAAAAGACAGCCTTCAGAACTGGAGCAAATACAACAAATCAAACAACGACCAAGAGTTAATCTCCCACATATACAAGCAGCTCATGCAACTCAATACCAGAAAACTAAACAACCTGACCAAAACATGGGCGAAAGAACTAAATAGATATTTCTCCAGAGAACATATACAGATGGATAATGAACACAGGACACATGCTCAACATCACTCATTATCAGAGAGATGACAGTCAATACCACAATGAGATGTCGTCTCACACTGGTCACAAGGACCATCACCCAAAGTCTCAAACGAGAAACACTGGACAGGGAGTGAAAAGATAACCACTTACACTGTTGGTAGGAATGAAAACTGGTATAGCCACAATCAACCATATGGTTTCTTAAAAACCTGGAAATGGAACTGTCTTTTGACCAGCAATCACCCAAGCATATACCCCAAGGAGAGCAGAACTGAAAGAGACACATGTACGCCAATATTCATCCCACGACTGCCAGGGTCCGGCACATTCAGGATCCAGGAAAACTCTCAGGAGAAACAGCGAATGATTTAGAGAGAGATAAGGAAAGAATGTTGTAGATAAGAAAATAGAGAAGAGAAAGAGGCTGATATTCCTTGGCCAGGCAAGAAAGAGAATGCAGGGAGCTTCTGTGTTCCAAGGGATCAACCTGAAAAAGAGAGGAGGGAAAGGGAGAGAGAACGAAAGAAAGAGAGAAAAAATAAATAAAAACACAGGGTGACCAAGCTTCTTCAGTGAGCAAGGTCCATTATTTTATTTTCAAAGTGGAGTTTTATACCTTACCTTGTACATAGAGGGAAATGAAAGATGCAAAGTCATACAGAGTCAGGCCAAACATTATATCTGTTTTGTCTTTATCAAAACCACGATTTTTTTTTTCTGCATTCCTCTCCCATAAAAAATATTGTGTACATTATCTTCTGGCCTTGGAGACCTGTAAACATTTTATGATCCTCTTTTGATAAAAGCTCTTCAACCAGAAAACTTATTTTCCCTTGCAATGTTTGTTCTTTATATTTCTAATCTGTGTCAGCCTCAGAAAGTATTAAACAAGTTACATGTCTCATGGAGCAAAGGTGCAGTGAGTTACAAGAAAGAAAGAACCAGTTAGCTCAAGGTCTGATGTGGTTAATTTCAAGGCTACACTTGTTTTTCATACATTCCAACTATGTTAACTAATGCACTCTCCGGTGTACAATGGATAAGAGATATGGGAACTTAGCAACAAGCTTTGGCCCAATAATGAAATCCTACACCAGCACTACTCTAATAACTTTTAACTCTTTGAAAGGCTCTATGTTTTAGGCTTCCCGTGCTTCTCACAGTTGGGAGGCTGTGAACAATCATATGTGTAGCTGCAAGAGTCTGGATAAACCTGCCAAGTAAACTAGAATGCTAACAAAGGGGGGTTGATTTGAAATATTCCTCTCATGTCCAGGAGACTTATTAGCTAGGGCCCTAAGCTGATTTTCTCCAGAGAAAGGTGGTTGTGGATAGCCCCCTGTATGTCAGGAGAGTTGGTGAAAGGCACAAAAATAGTAAGACAGACAGATTCTGGTTTGGGGGTAGATGCTCGAGCAGGTCTAGGGGGACCCTCGAGTCCTGAAGCCTTGCTTAACAGTTCCTTTCCACATGACCTTGTCATGGGTGGGATCTCTCGTGCTGGATCCCAGCACACAACTATTTACAATAGCTAGGACATGGAAGCAATCTAGATATCCACTGCAGGTGTATGGATAAGAAAGTGGCGGCATATATCCATGGTGGACTATTACTCAGCTGTGAAAGGAATGCATTTGAGTCAATTCTAGAGAGGTGGGTGAAACAGGAGCCTCTTCTACAGAATGAAGTAAAGTCAGAAAGAAAAATACAGATCCTGTGTAGGAATGCATATGTATGAAATTTGCAGAGATGGTCATGATGATCCAACATGCAGGGCAGCAAAAGAGACAGAGATGGGAAGAACAGACTGTGGAGACGGCAATGGTGGGATGGTTTGAGCGAATAGCATTGAAACATGTATATTACCAGACATAAACAGATGACTAGTGCAAGTTCAGTGCATAATGCAGGGCACCCAAAACCAGTGCTCTGGGACAACAAAGAGCAATAGTCTGAGGAGTGAGGTGGGAGGAAGGTTTTGGATGCGGGAACACGGGCATACTGGTGACCTACTCTTGTTGATGTAAGACAAAAACTAACCCAATATGTAAACTGAACGTCTTCCCATTAAAATAATTTGAAAAAATTAAAAGATTGCTTCCTGAAATTTCAGTGTTGGGAGTACAATGGTCCAGCCTATCTTCTGATCCTATGTAACAATGTCTCATTTGAATGAGGGTAGTGGAGCCATCCCATGTTGAAGGTCAGGAAGAGCAGCGGGAGGAGATACCCCTCATCCAAGGTAAGGAGCAGCGGCTGTGCTTTGCAGGAACAGCTATGAAGAGATACCTCACGTCCAAGGTAAGAGAAACCCAAGTAAGTTGGTAGATGTTGCAAGAGGGCATCAGAGGGCAGACACACTGAAACCATACTCACAGGAAACTGGTCATTTTAATCACACAAGGACCACAGCCTTTTCAAACTCAATGAAACCAAGCCTTGCCCACAGGGCAACCCAAGACGGGCGGGTCATGGTGGAGAGGTCTGATAGAATGTGGTCCACTGGAGAAGGGAATGGCAAACCACTTCAGTATTCTTGCCTTGAGAACCCCATGAACAGTATGAAAAGGCAAAATGGTAGGATACTGAAAAGTGTACTCTTCAGGTCAGTAGGTGCCCAATATGCTACTGGAGGACAGTGGAGAAATAACTCCGGAAAGAATGAAGGGATGGAGCTAAAGCAAAAACAATACCCAGCAGTGGATGTGACTGGTGATAGAAGCAAGGTCTGATGCTGTAAATAGCAATATTGCATAGGAACCTGGAATGTCAGGTCCATGAATCAAGGCAAATTGGAAGTGGTCAACCAGGAGATGGCAAGAGTGAAAGTGATATTCTAGGAATCCGCGAAGTAAAATGGACAGGAATGGGTGAATTTAACTCAGATGACCATTATATCTACTACTGCGGGCGGGAATCCCTCAGAAGAAATGGAGTAGCCATCATGGTCAACAAAAGAGTCGGAAATGAAGTACTTGGATGCAGTCTCAAAAAACGACAAAATGATCTCTGTTCATCTCTAAGGCAAACCATTCAATATCACAATAATCCAAGTCTATGTCCCAACGAGTAATGCTGAAGAAGCTGAAGATGAACAGTTGTATGAAGACCTACAAGACCTTGTAGAACTAACACCCAAAAGAGGTATCCTTTTCATTATAGGGGACTGGAAGGCAAAAGTAGGAAGTCAAGAAACACCTGGAGTTACAGGCAAATTTGGCCTTGGAATGTGGAATGAAGCCGGGCAAAGACTGATAGAGTTTTGCCAAGAAAATGCACTAGTCAGAGCAAACATCCTCTTCCAACAACACAAGAGAAGACTCTACACATGGACATCACCAGATGGTCAAAACCGAAATCAGATTGATTCTATTCTTTGCAGCCAAAGATGGAGAAGCTCTATACTGTCAACAAAAACAAGACCAGGAGCTGACTGTGGCTCACATCATGAACTCCTTATTGCCAAATTCAGAATGAAATTGAAGAAAGCAGAGAAGACTGCTAGACCATTCAGGTGCGATGTAAATCGAATCCCTTATGATTATACAGTGGAAGTGAGAAATAGATTTAAGGGCCTAGATCTCGTAGATAGAGTGTCTGATGAAATATGAAATGAGGTTCATGACATTGTAAAAGAGACAGGATCAAGACCACCCCCATGGAAAAGAAATGCAAAAAGCAAAATGGCTGTTTGGGGAAGCCTTCGAAATAGCTGTGAAAAGAAGAGAAGTCAATAGCCAAGGAGAAATAGGAAGATATAAGCATCTGAATGCAGAGGTCTAACGAATAGCAAGAAGAGATAAGAAAGCCTTCTTCAGTAATCAATACAAAGAAACTGAGGAGACAAACAGAATGGGAAAGACTAGAGATCTCTTTAAGAAAATTAGAGACACCAAGAGAACATTTCATGCAAAGATGGGCTCGATAAAGGACAGAAATGGTAAGGACCTAACAGAAGCAGAAGATATTAAGAAGAGATGGTAAGAATACACAGAAGAACTGTACAAAAAGGATCTTCATGACCTGGAAAATCACGATGGTGTGATCACTCATCTAGAGCCAGACATCCTGGAATGTGAAGTCAAGCGGGCCTTAGAAAGCATCACTACAAACAAAGCTAGTGGAGGTGATGGAATTTCAATAGAGCTATTTCAAAACCTGAAAGATGATGCTGTGAAAGTCCTGCACTCAATATGCCAACAAATTTGGAAACCTCAGCAGTGGCCACAGGACTGGAAAAGGTCCGTTTTCATTCCAATCCCAAAGAAAGGCAATGCCAAAGAATGCTCAAACTACCGCACAATTGAACTCATCTCACACGCTAGTAAAGTAACGCTCAAAATTCTCCAAGCCAGGCTTCAGCAATATGCGAACTGTAAACTTCCTGATGTTAAAGCTGATTTTAGAAAACGCAGAGGAACCAGAGATTAAATTGCCAACATTCACTGGATGAAGGAAAGAGCAAGAGAGTTCCAGAAAAAAACAAAACAAACAAACAAAAAACATCTATTTCTGCTTTATTGATTATGCCAAACCCTTTGACTGTGTGGATCACAATAAACTGTGGACAATTCTGAGAGAGATGGGAATACCAGACCACCTGACCTGCCTCTTGAGACATCTGTATACAGGCCAGGAAGCAACCACAGACTGGTTCCAAATAGGAAAAGGAGTACGTCAAGGCTGTATTTTGTCACCCTGCTTATTTAACTTATATGCAGTGTACATCATGAGAAACCCTGGGCTGGAAGAAACACAAGCCGGAATCAAACCTGCTGGGAGAAATATCAATAACCTCAGATATGCAGATGACACCACTCTTATCACAGAAAGTTAAGCAAAAGAGATCATTCTGTTTTCAGCACCAATTAATGTCAGACATTCAGTTTTGAATAAAGTTTCTAGGCCTAATAAAAATTTATCTATACAATTTCTACATGACATGTATCAAGATAATTCTTCCACGTAAAATTGCTCATAAGCAACTCAAGATGAAACACTATGTCTCACAGTTACTAAAGAGTATGAATAAAATGTGCTGTCACCAGTGTTTCACTTCATTAAATTTCTTATGTCAAAATACTACAAACTGGCTTTTCAACAACAGAAAGTTTCACTTCTAGTCATGGGAAGTCTAGCATCAGTGTGCTGGTAGGGTTATCGTTATGGTGTATATCCTCCTCTGATTTGCAAACTGCTGAGTTCTTGCTCCCTCTGCTATGGTGAACCCTCTGAGGTCTCCTTCATATGTGGAGAGATTCCTTTCCCAACAGTTCCTCCATGGTGGCAGAAGGACATCCCAGAGGGCCCGCTTCCCAATACTATCTTCTTCTGGGATTAGGGCATCAGTATACAATTTTTAGGAAGATAAAAACAAACAAACAAGCATACAACAATCAGACCATGACAACTAATGGACACAATTTAAGTGTAGATTAAATCTTTGGGCAAACCTGTCTGTGTTTGAGAAAGTCCACAGAGAAGTTTTTCACTTTGTCATGTGTGTAGATTCTGATATTTTTGGCAAAGAGTTGAAGAAAGATATGTAAAAAGACTAAATAACTAGGAAGTTTTGATTATCCATGAAGTCAGCTTCTCAAAGTTTTTCTTCATCATACTAAAACTAATCTTCCATCTCAAATACATTCAGCATATAAGGGTTCAGGACATCCACAGATGAAGCACCACAAACCACATTGGTGAACTTTTTCTTGGATTTATTTATGTATACACTCAGTTATCAACTTGGAAAAGAAACTCTAGCGAAGTGAAAAGAAACCATCTGAGGGTTTGCTGCTAAGTCACTTCAGTCATGTGTGACTCTGTGTAACGCCATAGAAAACAGCCCAACAGGCTCCCCTGTCCCTGGGATTCTCCAGGCAAGAATACTGGAGTGGGTTACCATTTCCTTCTCCAGTGCAGGAAAATGAAAAGTGAAAGGGAAGTCACTCAGTCGTGTCTGACCCTTAGCATGGACTGCAGCCTACCAGGTGCCTCCATCCATGGGATTTTCCAGACAAGAGTACTGGAGTGGGGTGCCACTGCCTTCTCCGATCTGAGGGTTTATGCCACCCGTTTTTATATTACAGAAACCAGCTAAATGTGCATTCCCTATAATTTATCAGAAGAAATGAGTTTCAGAAATTACTTGATGAATAGTCTCTCACTACACACGAGTATAATTTTATTGAGTTTAATGAACTAGCACTGAACTTCATTTCATCTTACTACAGAGGATATATTCAAAGCACACTGTTAAAAAGCAAGGTTAGTATCTAAATTTGCAGGAAAATATGCACACACAAAAATACACCAGTGACAAAAAGTAAAGCCAAAATACACTGCGTGCAACACTTTCTCGAATTTTTCAGTGGATGTTCCTTCCTTTCCCTTAACTCAGCTAAGGGATAAATTTATGAAAGTCTTAGTTTATAGAATTTAGTTATGAAATTAGATTTTCACTTGTACAACATAATTATTTGATTCATCAAATTCAGCACTATTTGCTTAAAACACATGACTTTTGAGAATAAAATGACATACAATCTATTTTATCTGTAAAGGATCATTTAGTTTTTTTTATCCTTAATGGCTGTTGTACTTGAGAAATATTTAAAATGCTAAGTAAAAACACTCTCAACAAACAGATCAAAACTTTCAATGTTAAGAAAAGTGAGGATTACTTAGTATAGAATTTCTGCAACTTCTAATCACATGAGTTGAAACTTATGACTCCAGTCTGTCTTCTGTAAGCTTTACTTTGGAAATGCCCTTCTTATGATAGTGGCGAAACAAAATGATGAAAATAATATATGTTAGCAAATGGTAACATTTTTAAGAAAATAGCCTCTTTTATTAACTTCAAGTGACTATTTCTGCTTTCCTTAATTTCTATCAAAAATCTCAAGAAAATATATAAACAAGTTGAATATATAGAAAGGCTGCAAACAGATGAGTTCATACTATGGCTTTTGATGATGAGACAATTTTTTTCAAAACATCTATTAACTGGAGGCAAAACAGGAGAGGAATATTTTCTCTTCCTTCTTTCTTCCTAGTGTTTTAAGCAGAGATTGTGGTCTTTACCCCTAAGTTCCATTATATTGAAAAAAGCGAGTGTTAACATTTTCCTCAAAATAATTCAGCTCCATAAGTTTTTAAAAGAAATATATGATACTTTAAAACAATGAAAACACACCGTTGTTTATTTAAGGCACTGCTACTGCTGCTGCTGCTGCTAAGTCGCTTCCGTCCTGTCCGACTCTGTGTGACCCCATAGACGGCAGCTCACCAGGCTCCCCCGTCCCTGGGATTCTCCAGGCAAGAACACCGGAAGGGTATTTAAGGCACCGTGTGCTTTAAATTACATTCATACTGAAGTTTTACTCTTCTTAACAGCTGATGACCAAAATTCAAACTGTAGCACGATCCTCAGACCTCTAAGTTCAATTCAGATCTGTAAGTGAAAAGAACATCAGATTTACAGAAAAATTAATTCTTGTAATAATACACAAGGGATCTTCTTAACAACACTTAGAAAATCAATCCTTTTGAACTGAAGTTAAGGACACAACCCAGATGGTTTCCTCAGTTCCTGTCTATTTTCACTGAATCACTATGATCGCCATGAGAACATCACATGTTATACAAGCTATTCTTGTTTTAACGTTTTAAATTAACTTATTCATTTTAATGGGAGAAGAAAATGGTAACCCACTTCAGTATTCTTGCCTGGAGAATCCTGTGATCAGAGAAGCCTGGAGGGCTGCTGTCCATAGGGTTGCAAAGTCAGACACGAGTGAAGCGGCTTAGCATGCATGCATGCACTGGAGAGGGAAATGGAAACCCACTCCATTATTCTTGCCTGGAGAATCCCAGGCACAGAGGAGCCTGGTGGGCTGCCCTCTATGTGGTCGCACAGAATCAGACATGACTGAAGTGACTTAGAAGCAGCAGCATTCGTTTTAATTGGAGTTTAGCAACTTATTTCCTCCTAAAGAGAGAAGGGTGGTACTCAATCAAATTCTTCTGACTCAATCTGATCACAGGAGTGGCACACTAGTAAATCACCAGGATAAATGACTCTGGCAAGAACTGGGATTCTGATGTAGAACATATAATCATCAAAAACATTTCCAAACTAACACAGACTCTTTTCATTACCATTGTCTTTAGTCTTTTCCCCAACTGAGCTGCTTAATCACAACTCCAGAAAGCTATTCTCTTTTCCTTCTAAGGACAGGCTTACATCTGTGGGGCTTGGTATTTAAATGTTCCCTTTGGTTAGATTCCTTGCCTTCAACTCCAGCTCAGTGCTGACAACCTTCAGGTCTCAAATAACATACTATGCAACTGGTGCATTTTACATTCTTACCAAAGAAAATAACTGTCAGTTGTACCTCCACAGTATTAATTTACCTACAAGGACTCTCTGGCAAAACTAAACAAAGTGTTAAAGAGACAACAGCACTTCTATGAAATATGTTGTCAGCTTTACGACTGACCTGTAAACTACAAAGTCATCACAAAATAGACATCTACTTAATACACATTTCATTACTAGATTCTTTCTTTGTATATAATCATTTTATACTTTCTGATTTGCAACTGATTCATAAAATCTGGGGTCCACTTTTTCAAATAAAACTGGCTTTTTGTTTTGTTTTGTTTTAAGCCAAGATTTAACTGATGTCTTTAAGATGTTCATTTTAACATTAACATTATTCATAACTCCAAATACATAAAAGATGATGACAAAAACAGCATAAATGCAGAAAATAAAAATGTATGTTATATTTTTAGAGCCTCTGATAAATGATAGCAAAACTGGAACAGAAACATTTTAAAAACATTTAATGATATTTCAACATTTTTCTAATATTTTTTCATTTCATATTTCTCATGTGCTTTAGAATGCATTACAACATCAGTAGAGTATTGGGCTTCCCTGGTGGCTCAGAGGGTAAAATGTCTGCTTG
>NW_024080428.1:0-20165 GCF_014754425.2 Oryx dammah
AGACGGACCTTTGTTGGCAAAGTAATGTCTCTGTTTTTCAATATGCTATCTAGGTTGGTCATAACCTTTATTCCAAGGAGAAAGTGTCTTTTAATTTCATGGCTGCAATCACCATCTGCAGTGATTTTGGAGCCCCCCAAAATAAAGTCTGACACTGATTCCACTATTTCCTCATCTACTTCCCAGGATGTGATGGGACCAGATGCCATGATATTCGTTTTCTAAATGTTGAGCTTTAAGCCAACGTTTTCACTCACCTCTTTCACTTTCATCAAGAAGCTTTTTAGTTCCTCTTCACTTTCTGCCGTAAGGGTGGTGGTGTCATCTGCATATATGAGGTTATTGATATTTCTCCCAGCAATCCTGATTCTAGCCTGTGCTTCTTCCAGCCGAGGGTGTCTCATGATGTACTCTGCATAGAGGTTAAATAAGCAGGGTGACAATATACAGCTTTGACCTACTCCTTTTCCTATTTAGAACCAGTCTGTTGTTCCATGTCCAGTTCTAACGGTTGCTTCCTGAGCTGCCTATATGTTTCTCAAAAGGCAGATCAGGTGGTCTGGTATTCCCATCTCTTTCAGAATTTCCCACAGTTTATTGTGATCCACACAGTCAAATGCTTTGGTATAGTCAATGAAGCCAACTTCTTTTGTTCAAATATTATCACCCCACCTCAGGAAGTTAAAAAATGTTTTGTCCCAATCTGTCTAAACTTGGCAAACGATCTGAGGTATGGTGGGATCTTAGTGATGTGCTGATGGGTCTCAGAGTCAGCCATCCCACTGAACCTGCAGGCTGGGCCGTCTCCCAGCTGGACGGAAAACTCGTTTGGCTCTTCCTTCAGTGTTGTCACACCTTACTCATCCACAATGTAGCTGCTTACAATGCACGTGTCCTTGTAGCTCCCTTAGGCCTTATTCTGGTTCTTTCATCCTTCAGTTGACCCTGTAGCTTTTCCTTACTGGGAGCCAGTAGATCTTAACCATTAAGCCCAGGTGGGTTTAACCATTCTGGTCCTCCCTCCTTTTCCTTTGGCTGGTTTAGGTATAAGTCTGTTTTCAACTTGCCTATACAATGATGAAAGAAACTCCATTAACAGAAGTAAGTAGAGAACAGCAAATCTCAGTGCCTTTTTTAGTGCCCAGGTTTGAACATAACATGGGCCTGGGGTACTTGATGTCTGCTCATGCAGCAAGAGTGCCTAAATCCAAGTACTGCATAAGAAACATCTTCCTCAATAAGTTAGTACCTTTCCCCACTCATCTTTATTTCCTCTGAACATGATGCCCTTCTGTTTTTTCCAACTAGCTCTTGTTAAATCCTTAAAGACCCCAAAATTCAGGTCAGTAAATGGTGGCAGGATTTTCCCCCTGTGTGTTGGGGGGAGTCGGGAGAGGAAGGTGGCTTCCTGGGGGAGCAGGTGCAGATCAAGTAGAAGGGGGTGGACAGGAATAGCCAGGTATGGTCAGGAATGCTAACCCCCCCCTCCTTTCCCCTTGGCTTCCCTCCTGCCCAGACCATTCCTGGAGCAGTAAATCCAGTTGTTGGAGAGGCAGCGAGGAGAAGCAAGGTTCAGCCTGCTCTGAGCATAACACTGGTACCAGTTCAAGGAGCCTCATCCCAAAAGAGTCCCATCTGGACACCTTCTGAGAGTCGGGACATGCTAGGACACAAGCCACCCATCCTGAGGAGAGAAACAACCCAGACACCAGAGAAACCGGAACCAGCAAAAAGTTGTGAGACAGGAGGACCGTCCCCTCATACTTGGCCTCTGCACCTGGTATGCAGGGTAGGCCACACTGTCTCATGTCTGGCATTACCTTTGATGAAGACTGTTCCACCCATATGGAACCTTTACTTAAGATGTAAATAAATGTATGTACTCAATAAGAAATGCAGTGCTTGGATGCAATCTCAAAAACGACAGAATGATCTCTGTTTGTCTCCAAGGCAAACCATTCAGTATCACAGTTATCCAAGTCTATGCCCCAAACAGTAATGCTGAAGAAGCTGACATTGAATGGGTTTATGAAGACCTACAAGACCTTAGAACTAACACCCAAAAAGATGTCCTTTTCATTATAGGGGACTGGAATGCAAAAGTAGGAAGTCAAGAAACACCTGGAGTAATAGGCAAATTTGGCCTTGGGATGCGGAATGAAGCAGGGCAAAGACTAATAGAGTTTTGCCAACAACATGCACTGGTCATAGCAAACACCCTCTTCCAACAACACAAGAGAAGACTCTACACATGGACATCACCAGATGGTCAATACCAAAATCAGAATGATTATATTCTCTGCAGCCAAAGATGGAGAAGCTCTATACAGTCAACAAAAACAAGACCGGGAGCTGACTGTGGCTCAGATCATGAACTCCTTATTGCCAAATTCAGACTTAAATTGAAGAAAGTAAGGAAAACCGCTAATCCATTCAGGTATGACCTAAATCAAATCCCTCATGATTATACAGTGGAAGTGAGAAATAGATTTAAGGGCCTAGATCTGATAGATAGAGTGCCTGATGAACTATGGAATGAGGTTTGTGACATTGTATGGAGACAGGGATGAAGACCATCCTCATGGAAAAGAAATGCAAAAAAGCAAAATGGCTGTCTGGGGAGGCCTTACAAATAGCTGTGAAAAGAAGAGAGGCAAAAAGCAAAGGAGAAAAGGAAAGATATAAGCGTCTGAATGCAGATTTCCAAAGAATAGCAAGAAGAGATAAGAAAGCCTTCTTCAGCGATCAATGCAAAGAAATAGAGGAAAAGAACAGAATGGGAAATACTAGAGATCTCTTCAAGAAAATTAGAGATACCAAGGGAACATTTCATGCAAAGATAGGCTCGATAAAGGATAGAAATGGTATGGACCTAACAGAAGCAGAAGATGTTAAGAAGAGGTGGCAAGAATACACAGAAGAACTGTACAAAAAAGATCTCCACAACCCAGATAATCATGATGATGTGATCACTAATCTAGAGCCAGACACCTTGGAATGTGAGGTCAAGTAGGCCTTAGAAAGCATCACTATGAACAAAGCTGGAGGAGGTGATGGAATTCCAGTTGAGCTGTTTCAAATCCTGAAAGATGACGCTGTGAAAGTGCTGCACTCAATATGCCAGCAAATTTGGAAAACTCAGCAGTGGCCACAGGACTGGAAAAGGTCAGTTTTCATTCCAATCCCTAAGAAAGGCAATGCCAAGGAATATGTAAAATACCGCACAATTGCACTCATCTCACATGCTAGTAAAGTAATGCTCAAAATTCTCCAAGCCAGGCGTCAGCAATAACTGAGCTGAGAACTCCAGATGTTCAAGTTGGTTTTAGAAAAGGCAGAGGAACCAGAAGTCAAATTGCCAACATCCGCTGGATCATGGAAAAAGCAAGAGAGTTCCAGAAAAACATCTATTTCTGCTTTATTGACTATGCCAAAGCCTTTGACTGTGTGGATCACAATAAACTGTGGTAAATTCTGAAAGAGATTGGAATACCAGACCACCTAACCTACCTCTTGAGAAATCTGCATGCAGGTCAGGAAGCAACAGTTAGAACTGGACATGGAACAACAGACTGGTTCCAAATAGGAAAAGGAGTACCTCAAGGCTGTAGATTGTCACCCTGTTTATTTAACTTATACGCAGAGTACATCATGAGAAACGCTGGGCTGGAGGAAGCGCAAGATGGAATCAAGATTGCCAGGAGAAATCTCAATAACCTCAGATATGCAGATGACACCACCCTTATGGCAGAAAGTGAAGAGGAACTAAAAAGCCTCTTGATGAAAGTGAAAGAGGTGAGTGAAAAAGTTGGCTTAAAGCTCAACATTCAGAAATCGAAGATCATGGCCTCTGGTCCCATCACTTCATGGGAAATAGATGGGGAAACAGTGGAATCACTGTCAGACTTTATTTTGGGGGGCTCCAAAATCACTGCAGATGGTGATTGCAGCCATGAAATTAAAAGACACTTACTCCTTGGAATAAAGGTTATGAGCAACCTGGACAGTATATTCAAAGCAGAGACGTTACTTTGCCAACTAAGGTCCATCTAGTCAAGGCTATGGTTTTTCCTGTGGTCATGTATGGATGTGAGAGTTGGACTTTGAAGAAGGCTGAGCGCTGAAGAAATGATGCTTTTGAACTGTGGTGTTGGAGAAGACTCTTGACGGTCCCTTGGACTGCAAGGAGATCCAACCAGTCCATTCTGAAGATCAGCCCTGGGATTTCTTTGGAAGGAATGATGCTAAAGCTGAAACTCCAGTACTTTGACCGCCTCATGATAAAAGTTGACTCACTGGAAAAGACTCTGATACTGGGAGGGATTGGGGGCAGGAGGAGAAGGGGATGACCGAGGATGAGATGGCTGGATGTCATCACCGGCTCGATGGACGTGAGTCTGAGTGAACTCCGGGAGATGGTGATGGACAGGGAGGCCTGGTGTGCTGTGATTCATGGGTTCACAAAGTGTCGGACACGACTGAGTGACTAAACTAAACTAAGCTAAATAAATAAATGTATAATATGTGAATATCATCGAGCCTAGAGTACCTTCCCTTTTTCACATTTGTATTAACTTTAACTTATAAAAGAGAGAGAGAGAGAGAAAATAAAAAACAAAAAGCACACCCAACAACAAAAAGAATTTTTGGATGCTGGAGAAATGATGGCCAGCCAGCCGTCTGTCACAGGGGTACCGAGAAGGCACCAGGGTTACTTTGCAATGCACAGCTCTTCTTCTATGATGCCTCGTGAGCTGTTTCCATCTGTATGTCTGTACACAGCATATTGGGATCCAGAATTTCTAGCACTGTTTAGTGCTGCTATCTATGGACACATCACATGTACCCATTGGCACCTTTGAAATACTATGTTACCATGCTATAAAAGGGAAGCTCTCTGCACTGGAAGGGTACATGGAGGAGCTCATTAATTTATGTGATTTCCATGATGACTCCACTCCAATAAAAGGGAAAAAAGAAAAAATAAAAACACTCCACATCCTTGTTTACAGATGATTAACTAGAAGCAAGCCCCACTCAGCTCAGTTTGCAGAATAGAAGACCGTGGAAAGTATTCAAGTCAGAAGCTCTGATGTGGTTCCTTTAAAGACACTCACAACTTCTTGGTAAGAGATGACCATGCTTCATGGAAGTGAGAAGTCAAAGGCGAGACACATGCAGAAGACATTTGAGCCTGTGATGAAGCATGTATGTAATATTTATACGGTGGAATTTTATGGTTTCATGTCGGCATGAAAAAAAGGCAGTTTGACAGGAAGGAGACCACCACTATGCTGTTACATTACATGTGCTGTAGTACCATTTTGTGTGTTGTGTAAAACAAGAAGCATTGAACAAAGCAAAAGGGTGATGTATGTATATGAGAAAAATTAATTTAACAATATCATTCCAGTACATTTTGTTGTACATTTTACTTTTGTTTCCTTTTTCTTCATTATTGATAAGAGGATGTGAACTCTACAGTTTCCAGCTAGTTACTCATATTAGAAAAGAAATTAAAAAAAAAAAAAGAAAGTACTAGCAGGAAACAGGAAAGAACATCTGTCAACTGCAGTTGTCAAAAGAACCAAAAAACAAACAAACAAACAAAACTAACCTAGCTGGCCTTATTTGTGAAGCATAATTGCTTTTAGCATTTATTTTCTTCATATAACATTTGTGTTAAGCTTAAATATCTTTTTTGATGATGGTATTTATTTGTGACTGAACCAGTGGATTCACATGGTATGCTCTTTCAGGTTCTCCCCACGCCCTAATTTTTTTCAGATTCTCCACCTTATTTAAATTAAACTGTTTTAGAAAAAATGCCTTGGTCATCCTCGAATTTGCAGTTTTCCATTTGGTCGGGATGGCTGTATCAGGTTTGGACCAAAGATGGAGATGGGGCCACACGAAGTCAGGAACATTTTTCTCCACCTTATAATAATGGCCCCCACTGGGAGCTTTCCTGGGAAGTCCAGTTCTTGAGGATTTACTGACAGAGATGGAGACAGAAGGGAAATCCTGGGTCACTCTCAGAAGAACACTGAGAGGGAGTGAATTTGTCTCTCAGTGACCAAGATGGCAGCCTGGCCTAAAAGAAGCTCTGTGGGCAACATGTGACCTTGACTCTGCCCAGGCACACCCTTGTCATTTCGTCTTCATGGGTCACATAAGTGTTTTTGGTTTTGTTTTTTTCAATCATTTAAACATGTGAACACTCCTCAGCTCCATGGCTGGACAAAAGCAGGGCATAGGCCCCTCAGGCCATCCCTGGCTGGTGCCGTGAAAGGAATGGGATGCGACTGACTGAGAGAGGACTTTACAAGAGCTTCCCTGTTCTTTTATTTGGGGTAAGGGAGCCTGGCACGTGGAAGGTGATAGGTCGTGTCACAGCCCCCGGATGATGGATATTCAAGTTGCCTGAAGACACCAGGCACAGCCAGCATAACAGCCTTGTGTGCAAGTCATGAGCTAGGTGAGGGGTCTGTGGGATTCATCCCAGGAGGTTATTTCTAGGGCTCAGTGACTGGCCAGGTAAGAGGGGAAGGACTTGGAGGTTCCAGATTGTGGGGCAGGGCCTTCTCCCTCTGACTTTAGTCTGAGTTGGGAGTTTTCAGGGCTCAGTGGCTCAGAGTCTAGAAATAAGAAGGAGTCCTCTATGCTGTCTGCCATGGTCCTTGCTCCTGTCCCTGAACAATGGCTGGGTGCAGGGCAGGATGGGCACCCCAAACTCCCTGATGCCACCACTCCCCCCACCCACCCACCCACCCACCCTGTCCCCACCGTCCAGCCCTGCACAGGGATGGGTCTAGGGATGACCTTTAATGCAGCCAGGCACTATCGCCCCCTCATGGTCTTCATGGAGAACTCCAGCCCTTAAAGCTGGAGCTAGACCCAGGAGAACACCAGTGGAGGTTCATTCAGGCAACAGCTGTGTGCTGAGCATCTTTGTGAGCCAAGCACTGAGGACACAGCCTCATCTGCCTCATCCATTTGACATTCTCACTGGGAAGCAGATCTATATATGATAGAATCCTGGGTGGGATAGAATCAAATAAGTAGAGGATGGAAAGGAGGTAGATGATGTGATTGGAGACAGTCTCTTGCAGAACTGGCCTTTGAACTGAAACCTAAATATGGTGGGGACTGAGCATGATGTCTTGGGCAGTGATTTCTGATGCTGGATGAATGTTAGAAGCACCTGGCTAGTTTTAAAACAACAATAAACGTCCAGGTGCCACCCTCTCTCCCCAAATAATGGCATCTGACTCTCTGAGGTGGGGCTGGGACATCCATAAACTCATTGGGTGATTCTGCTGAGCAGCTAGATCTCAGAGCCCGTACCCTGATTGGAAGAACGTCCCAGGTAGAAGAGAGAGCAAATAAAAAAGACCTGATGGGGCATCTGGATCTTCAAAGAAGAGGAGAAAGGCTACTAAGGCCAGAACGAGGGATTTAGCATTGGAGATGGGGCTGATGTGATCAGAGAATGAAGAGCAGTTGAGGGGTATGGGGGATGAATTATGATCCGAAGGAACTGGGAAGCCAGGGTGGTTGGAATTTTAAAAAACCTTTATTGAGATAGTATTTAAAGGGTATAATTGCCTCGGGCAGTTTCCGTTTTATTTTTAATGTGATAAATGGGATGAATCAAAAATTGTCCCTTTCATCAACTTTTAAGTGTGCGATTCACAGACAGTCAAAGCTGGGTTTAAAACATGCAAATCAGCAGGTAAAGGAACATGATAAATGCCCATCAACCAGACAAAAGAGGAGATAGGGAGTCCACCTGAAAAATAACTCAGAAATAATAAAACATCTTGAAAATAAAATGGAGTTACAGGTAAGTAGCCTGGCAACAAGGATTGAGAAGAGGCAAAAAATGTTTAACAAGGACCTAGAAGACATAAAAAGGAGTCAATCAATAATGAATAATGCAATCAATGAGATCAAACACACTCTGGAGGGAACCAAAAGTATAATAAAGGAGACAAAAGATAGGATAAGTGAGCTCGAAGACAAAATGATAGAAATAAATGAAGTAGAGAGAAAAAAAAGAATTAAAAAAAAAATGAGGACAACTAGAGAACTCTGGGACACTGTTAAATGCCCCAGCATTCAAATGAAAGGAATCCCAGAAGAAGAAGACAAAAGAAAGGCCATGAGAAAATTCTTGAGGAGATAATAGTTGAAAAAGTCCCTAAAATGGGGAGGGGAATATTCTCTGAAGTCCAAGAAACCCAGAGAGTCCCAAAAAGAATAAAGCCAAGGTGAGACACCTCAAAACATATGTTAATCAAATTAACAAGATCAAACACAAAAAATACAAATATTAAAAGCAGCAAGAGAAAAACAAGAAATAACACACAAGAGGATTTCCATAAGGAAACCAGCTGATCTTTCACTAGAAACTCTTCAGGCCAGATGGGAATGGCAGGACATGCTTAAAGTTATGAAAGAGAAAAACCTACAACCCGAACTACTGTACCCAGCAAGGATCTCATTCAAATATGAAGGAGAAATCAAAAGCTTTACAGAGAAGCAAAAGCTGAGAGAATTCAGCACCACCAAACCAGCTCTCCAATAAATGCTAAGGATCGTCTCTAGACAGGAAACACAGAAAAGGTGTATAAACCCAAAACAACAAAGTAAATGGCAATGGGATCATACTTAGCAATAATTAACTTAAATGGAAGTGGGTTGAATGCCCCAATCAAAAGACAAAGACTGGCTGAACGGATACAAAAACTAGACCCCTATACATACTGTCTAAAAGAGACCCACCTCAAAACAATGGACACATACAGACTGAAAGTGAAGGGCTGGAAAAAGATATTCCATCCTAATAGAGAACAAAAGAAAGCAGGAGTAGCAATACTCATATCAGATAAAATAGACCTTAAAATCAAGGCTGTGAAAAGAGAAAAAAATGTCACTACACAATGATCAAAGGATCGATCTGAGAAGAAGATATACCAATGCACCCACCATAGGAGCACCACTGCATGTAAGGCAAATGCTAACAAGTATGAAAGGGAAAAGTAACAATAGCACAATAACAGTGGGAGACTTTAATACCCCACTCACACCTATGAATAGTTCAATGAAACAGAAAATTAACAAAGAAACACAAACTTTAAATGATATAATGGACCAGTTAGACCTAGCTGATATCCATAGGACATTTCACCCCCAAAACAATGTGTTTCATCTTTTTCTCAAGTGGACATGGAACCTTCTCCAGGAGAGATCACATCCGGGGCCATAAATCTAGCCTTGGTAAATTCAAAAAGATTGAAATCATTCCAAGCATCTTTTCTGATCACAATGCAGTAAGATTCGATGTCAATTACAGGAGAAAAACTATTAAAAATTCCAACATATGGAGGCTGAACAACACGCTTCTGAATAACCAGCAAATCACAGAAGAAAGTTAAAAAGAAATAAAAATATGTGTAGAAGTGAATGAAAATGAAAACACAACAGCCTAAAACCTATGGGATACTGTAAACGTAATGCTAAGGAGAAGGTTCATAGGCTTACCTCAAGAAACAAGAAAACAGTCAAATAAATAACCTAACTCTACACCTAAAGCAACTAGAAAAGGAAGAAATGAAGAATCCCAGGGTTAGGTGAAGGTACAAAATCTTAAAAATTAGGACAGAAATAAATGTAAAAGGAATAGAAGAGACCACAGCAAAAATCAAAGCTAAAAGCTGGTTCTTTGAGAAGATAAATAAAACTGACAAACCATTAGCCAGACTCATCAAGAAACAAAGGGAGAATATTCAAGTCAACAAAATTAGAAATAAAATTGGAGAAAAATCAACAGAAAACACAGAAATACAAAGGATGAAAAGAGACTACTATCAGCAACTATATGCCAATAAAAAGGATAACTTGGAAGAAATGAACAAACTCTTAGAAAAGTATAGCTTTCCAAAACTGAACCAGGAAGAAATAGAAAATCTTGAAAGACCCATCACAAACACGGAAATTAAAACTGTAATCAGAAATCTTCCAGCAAACAAAAGCCCAGGACCAGATGGCTTCACAGCTGAATTCTACAAAAAAATGTAGAGAAGAGCTAACTCCTATCCTCCTCAAACATTTCCAGAAAATTACAGAGGAAGGTAAACTTCCAAACTCATTCTATGAGGTCACCATCACCCTGATACCAAAATCAGACAAAGATGCCACACAAAAAAGAAAACTACAGGCCAATATCACTGATGATCATAGATGCAAAAACCCTTAACAAAATTCTAGCCAACAGAATCCAAAACATATTAAAAAGATCACACATCATGACCAAGTGGGCCTTATCCCAGGGAGGCAAGGCTTCTTAAATATGCACAAATCAGTCAATGTAATACAGCATAGTAACAAATTGAAGAATAAAACCCATATGATTATCTCAATAGATGCAGACAAAGCCTTTGACAAAATTGAACATCCATTTATGATAAAAAAAAAAAAACCTCCAGAAAGCAAGAATAGAAGGAACACACCTCAGCATAGTAAAAGCTATATATGACAAACCCACAGCAAACATTTTCCTCAAAGGTGAAAGCTTGAAAGCATTTCACTTAAAGTAGAATAAGACAAGGGTGCCCACTCTCAACACTACTATTCAACATAATTTTGGAAGTTTTGGCCACATCAATCAGAGCAGAAAAAGAAATAAAAGGAATCCAAGTTGGAAAAGAAGAAGTAGAACTCTCACTGTTTGCAGATGACAGGATCCTCTACATAGAAAACCCTAAAGATGCCATCAGAAAATTACTAGAGCTAATCAATTAATATAGCAAATTTGCAGGGTATAAAATTAACACCCAGAAATCCCTTGCATTCCTATACACTAACAAAGAAAACAGAAAGAGAAATTAAGGAAACAATTCCATTCAGCATTGCAGCAAAAAGAATAAAATAATTAGGAATATATCTCCCTTAAGAAACAAAAGACCTGTACATAGAAAACTATAAAACATTGATGAAGGAAATCAGAGAGGACACGAATAGATGGAGAAATACACCATGTTCATGGATTGGAAGAATCAATTTAGTGAAAATGAGTATGCTACCCAAAACAATCTATAGAGTCAATGCAATCCCTATCAAGCTACCAACGGTAGTTTTCAGAGAACTAGAACCAATAATTTCACAATTTGTATGGAAATACAAAAACCTCGAATAACCAAAGAATTCTTGAGAAAGAAGAATGGAACTGGAGCTATCAACCTGCCTGACTTCAGGCTATATCTCAAAGCTACAGTCATCAAAACAGTATGGTACTGGCACAAAGACAGAAACATAGATCAGTGGAAAAAAATACAAAGCCCAGAGATAAATCCATGCAACTATGGACACCTTACCTTTCACAAAGGAGGCTACAATATAAATGGAGAAAACACAATCCCTTTAAAAAGTGGTGCTGGGAAAACTGGTCAACCACTCATAAAAGAATGAAACTAGAACACTGTCTAACACCATACACAAAAATAAACTCAAAATGGAATAAAGATCTAAATGTAAGACCACAAATTATCAAACTCTTAGAGGAAAATATAGGCAAAACACTCTCCGATGTAAATCACAGCAGGATTCTCCATGACCCGCCTCCCAGAGGAGGGCAAATAAAAGCAAAAAGAAACAAATGGGACCTAATTAAACTTAAAAGCTTTTGCAGAATGAAGGAAACTATAAGCAAAGCAAAAAAGACAGCCATCAGAGTGGGAGAAAATAATAACAAATGAAGCAACTGACAAACAATTAATCTCAAAAATAGATAAGCAACACCTGCAGCTCAATTCCAGAAAAATAAACGACCCAATCAAAAAGTGGGCCAAACAACTAAACAGAAATTTTTCCAAAATAGACATACAGATAGCTAACAAACACATGAAAAGTTGCCCAACATCTCTCACTGTCAGAAAAATGCAAATGAAAACTACAATGAGGTATCATCTCATGCTGGTCAGATGGTTGCTATCCAAAACTCTAGAAACAATAAACGTTGGAGAGGGTGTGGAGAAAAGGGAACTGTCTTACACTGTTGGTGGGAATGCAAATAGTAGAGCTACTATGGAGATAAGTGTGGAGATTCCTTAAAAAAAAAAAAAACACTGGATATAGAACTGCCATTAGTCAGTCAGTTCAGTGGCTCAGTCATGTCTGACTCTTTACAACCCTATGAATTGCAGCACACCAGGCCTCCCTGTCCATCACCAACTCCCGGAGTTCACTCAAACTCATGTCCATGAAGTCGGTGATGCCATCCAGTCATCTCATCCTCTGTCTCCCTCTTTTCTCCTGCTCCCAATCCCTCCCAGCATCAGAGTCTTTTCCAATGAGTCAACTCTTTGCATGAGTTGGCCAAAGTACTGGAGTTTCAGCTTCATAGTCAGATCTCCTTGCAGTCCAAGGGACTCTCAAGAGTCTTCTCCATCACCACAGTTCAAAAGCATCAATTCTTCAGCACTCAGCTTTCTTCACAGTCCAACTCTCATATACATGACCACTGGAAAAACCATCACCTTGACTAGACGGACCTTTGTTGGCAAAGTAATGTCTCTGCTTTTCAATATGCTATCTCGGTTGGTCGTAACTGGTCTTCCAAGGAGTAATCGTGTTTTAATTTCATGGCTGCAGTCACCATCTGAAGTGATTTTGGAGCCCCCCAAAATAAAGTCTGACACTGTTTCCACTGTTTCCCCATCTATTTCCCATGAAGTGATGGGACCAGATTCCATGATCTTCATTTCCTGAATGTTGAGTTTGAAGCCAACTTTTCCACTCTTGTCTTTCACTTCCCTCAAGAGGCTTTTTAGTTCCTCTTCACTTTCTGCCATAAGGGTGGTGTCATCTGCATATCTGAGGTTATTGATATTTCTCCCGGCAATCTTGATTTCAGCTTGTGCTTCTTCCAGCCCCACGTTTCTCATGATGTATTCTGCATAGAAGTTAAATAAGCAGGGTGTCAATAGACAGCCTTGAGGTATTCCTTTTCCTATTTGGAACCAGTCTGTTGTTCCATGTCCAGTTCTAACTGTTGCTTCCTGACCTGCATATAGGTTTCTCAAGAGGCAGGTCAGGTGGTCTGGTATTCCCATCTCTCTCAGAATTTTCCACAGTTTATTGTGATCCACATAGTCAAAGGCTTTGGCATAGTCAATAAAGCAGAAATAGATGTTTTTTTCTGGAATGCTCTTGCTTTTTCAGTGATCCAGCGGATGTTGGGAATTTGATGTCTGGTTCCTCTGCCTTTTCTAAAACCAGTAGGTGTATCCATTGGCTAAGCCTACATTCCATGTGGTTGTAGGTAATTGAGTCTTAAGTACCATCTAGGTGCATCTAATTGATTGAGCCTAGGTCACATGGGTTACATTCTGACTGCGAGAGAGGTTGGGAAAATGAGATTGAGGCTGTTTCTAGTGCAGGTTCATAAGATGGAAAATTAAACCACTGACTAAAAAGTCTTCTGGGTCTCCTGCATTGCAGGTGGACGCTTTATCCTCTAAGCTACCAGGGAAGCCCTGACACACTACTCACTGCAGACTTGTCCAAAGTCTGTTTATCAGTCACGTCAGTTTTCCAAAGCTAAATTCACCCTACTAATGAAAGCAGAAGGGTTTCGTAAGTCAACTGGTCTGTGCTCTGCTGTGTTAATTTAGCTAGGCTTGGACTACATTTCCCAGAATCCCTTTCTTTGACCCCATGGACTGCTGCAAGTCAGGCCTCCCTATCCATCACCAACACCAGAGTTTACTCACACTCATGTCCATTGGGTCGATGATGCCATCCAATCATCTCATGCTCTGCTGTCCTATTCTCTTCCCACCTTCAATCTTTTCCAGCATCAGGGTCTTTTCTAATCACTCTTTCGCATCAGGTGGCCAAAGTATTGAAGTTTCAACTTCAGCATCAGTCCTTCCAATGAATATTCAGGACTGATGTTCTTTAGGTTGAATCTCCTTGCAATCCAAGGGACTCTCGAGAGTCTTCTCCAACATCACAGTTCAGAAGCCTTGGATCTTTGGTGTTCAGCTTTCTTTATACTCCAGCTCTGACATCCACACATGACTACTGGAGAAACCAAAGCTTTGATTTGGTGGACTTTTGCTGGCAAAGTAATGTCTCTGCTTTTTAATAAGCCATCTAGGCAGGTCATAAGTTTTATTCCAAGGGGCAAGCATCTTTTAATTTTAGGGCTGCTGTCACCGTCTGCATTGATTTTGGTGCCCAAACTATAATTTGTCACTGTTCCTGTTGTTTCCCCATCTACTTGTCATGAAGTGATGGGACAAGATACCATAATCTTAGTTTTCTGAATGTTGAGTTTTAAGCCAACTTTTTCAATCTCCTCTTTTACTTTCATCAAGATGCTCTTTTGTTCTTGCTTTCTGCCATAAAGGTGGTGTCATCTGAATGTCGGAGCTCATTGATATTTCTCCTGGAAATCTTGATTCCAGCTTGTGCTTCCTTCAGTCCAGTGTTTCTCATGATGTACTCTGCATATATGTTAAATAAGCAGGGTGTCAATACACAGCCTTAATGTACTCCTTTTCCTATTTGGAACCAGCCTGTTGTTCCATGTCCAGTTCTAACTGTTCCAGTTCCATGTTCTAACTATTGCTTCTTGACCTGCATACAGGTTTCCCAGGAGGCAGGCCAGCTGGTCTAGTATTACTCTCTCTTGAAATATTTTCCACAGTTTGTTGTGATCCACACAAAGGCTTTGGCATAGTCAACAAAGCAGAAGCAGATGTTTTTCTGGAACTCTCTTGCTTTTTCGATGATCCAGTGGATGTTGGAAATTTGATCTTGTTCTTCTGCCTTTTCAAAATCCAGCTTAACATCTGGAAGTTCATGGCTCACATACTGTTGAAGCCTGGCTTGGAGAATTTGAACATTACTTTACTAGCGTGTGAGATGAGTGCAATTGTGCAGTACTTTGAACATTCTTTGGCATTGCCCTTCTTTGGGATTGGAATGAAAACTGATCTTTTCCAGTCCTGTGGAAAAATTTGCTGGCCTACTGAGTACAGCACGTTCACAGCATCATCTTTTAGGATCCGAAATAATTTAACTAGAATTCCATCACCTCCACTACCTTTGTTTGTAGTGATGCTTCCTAAGGCCCACTCGACTTCACATTACAGGATGACTGAGTCTAGGTGAGTGATCACAACATCATGATTATCTGGGTCATGAAGATCTTTTGGATATTATTATCTGTATTCTTGCCACTTCGTCTTAGAATCCTCTGATTCTGTTAGGTCCATGCCGTTTCTGTCCTTTACTGTGCCCATCTTTGCATGAAAAGTTCCTGCATACAAATTTGGTATCTCTAATTTTTCTTGACGAAACTTTAGCTTTCCCATTCTATTTTTGTCCAGTATTTCTTTGCATTGATCCCTGAGGAAGGCTTTCTTATCTCTCCTTGTTATTCTTTGGAACTCTGCATTCAAGTGAGTACGTCTTTCCTTTTCTACTTTGCCTTTCATAGCTATTTGTAAGGCCTCCTCAGACAACCATTTTGCTTTTTTTGCATTTCTTTTATTGGGGATGGTTGTGATTGCTACCTCATGTACAATGTCATGAACCCCTGTCCATAGTTTTACAGGCTCTCTGTCAGATCTAATCATTTGAAACTATTTTTCACTTCCACTGTATAATCATAAGGGATGTGATTTAGGTCATACCTGAATTGTGTAGTGGTTTTCCCTACTTTCTTCAATTTAAGTCTGAATTGGGTAATAAGGAATGCATGATCTGAGTCACAGTCAGCTCCAGGTCTTGTTCCTGTTGACTATATAGAGCTTCTCCCTCCTTGGCTGCAAAGAATATAATCAATCTCATTTCGCTATTAACTATCTGGTGATATCCATGTGTAGTCTTCTCTTGTGTTGCTGTAAGAGGGTATCTGCTATGACCAGTGCAATCATCTGGCAAGACTCTATTAGCCTTCGCCCTGCTTCATTCTGTACTCTAAGGCCAACTTTGCCTGTTACTCCAGGGACTTCTTGACCTCCCACTTTTGCATTCCAGTCCCCTATAATGAAAAAGACATCTTTTGAGGGTGTTAATTCTAGAAGGTCTTGTAGGTCTTCATAGAACTGTTCAACTTCAGCTTCTTCAGCATTATCGGTTGGGGCACAGACTCGGAGTAGCATGATATTGAATAGTTTGCCTTGGAAACGAACAGAGATCTATTGGTCCTTTCAGAGATTGCATCCCAGTACTGCATTTCGGACCCTTTTGTTGACTATGATGGCTACTCCATTTCTTCTAAGGGATTCTCGCCCACAGCAGTAGATATAATGGTCATCTGAGTTAAATTCACCCCTTTAGGTCCATTTTAGTTTTCTGATTCCTAAAGTGTCGGTGTCCACTCTTGCCATCTCCTGTTGGACCATTTCCTATTTGCCTTGATTCATGGACCTAACATTCCAGGTTTCTACACAATATTGCTCTTTACAACATTGGACATTACTTCCATCACCAGTCACATCCACAACTGGGTGTTGTTTTCACTTTGGCTTCTTCCCTTCATTCTTTCGGAATTATTTCTCCACTGATCTCTAGTAGCAGGTTGGGCACCTAGTGACCTGGGGAGTTCATAGTTCACTGTCCTACTATCATTATTTGCCTTT
This sequence comes from Oryx dammah, assembly GCF_014754425.2. NCBI lineage: Eukaryota > Metazoa > Chordata > Mammalia > Artiodactyla > Bovidae > Oryx > Oryx dammah. The sequence goes on from NW_024080428.1 coordinate 16,659, forward strand.
TCATAGTTTTCATGGGGTTCTACAAAATGTGATATCTGCTGGAGAAGGGAATTGCAAACTACTTCAGTATTCTTGCCTTGAGAAGTACGAAAAATTTCCGAGGTAGAACTGATCAAAAGGGTAACTTGGGAGAGAGTTTGAAGGTGGAAAGAGAGCAGCAGTCTCTCCTCTTACAAGGTTTCTGTGTGGTGACAAGTAGCTTCAGACATGCCTGCAGGTTCTGGCGTGTCCTTGCTGTCCTCTGGGATGCATCCAAATCTTCCTGCTGACTCCTGGCCATCAACACCTGGCCTGTCACTGGATGCTTGGCTGCAGATGCAATGGTTCCCTATCCATTTCTCTACTGTTGGCCCTCAGCAGCCTCACTTTACTGACTAGTTAGACCCTATGGCCTCTCAGTTTACCTGCTTGGTCGCTCCCTTTTCAGACCTCACTTCTCAACCTCTTCCCACAGCTGACCTATAGGCCTATTAAAAATTCCCATAATAAATTGTACATGCATGTGTGTGTCCTAAGTCGCTTCAGTCATGTGTGACTCTGTACCCCCCTATGGCCTGTAGCCCGCCAAGCTTCCTCTGGCCATAGGATTCTCCAGGAAAGAATACTGCAGTGGGTTTCCATGTCTATCCTCCTCCAGGGAATCTTCTCCACACAAGGATTGAACTCGCATCCTTTGCATCTCCTGCATGCAGCTTCTTCATCACTAATACCATAGCCCAAACACAAGGGCTGGATCTAGCTGCTTCCCTGATTGTGTGAGACTGATTGTCCTTCAATCACTCCCGCTGCTGCTGTCACTTCAGTCATGTCCGATTCTGTGTGACCCCAGAGACAGCAGCCCACCAGGCCCCCCCGTCCCTGGGATTCTCCAGGCAAGAACACTGGAGTGGGTTGCCATTTCCATCTCCAATGCATAAAAGGGAAAAGTGAAAGTGAAGTCGCTCAGTTGTGTCTGACTCTTAGCGATCCCATGGACTGCAGCCTACCAGGCTCCTCTGTCCATGGGATTTTCCAGGCAAGAGTACTGGAGTGGAGTGACATTGCCTTCTCTGCCTTCAGTCACTAACTCTTTCCAGTTCTTTGCAATCCAGTGGACTGCAGCACCTCAGCCTCCTCTCTCCTCCACTTTGTCCCTGAGTTTGTTCAAATTTCCTGTGGTATGACTGATAACATTATGAGTATTTACAGAATCACAGGAGGGCTGAGGAAGCCACACTGTAGGACTGGGCCCCAAGGGACCACTGCCACAGGATCAGCAGGCCCTACTCATTTGCAGGCCAGTGTCCTCTGCCCAGCCCTTTTTCCTTTGTTAACTCTGCATAAGTACAGGTGTCTCGTAAGGGCCCTTAAAGGCTTCAGATCCCTGGCTGCAAGGGAGTCTGGGAAATGGAATTTTCAGCTTTCTGGCCTCTTCAGTTCAGGAGGGTGAGCAGCAAGAGGAATGCTTGGATGGTGAAAAGCCAGTTCTCACTCAGAGATGTGCCTGGGGATCGAATGTTTGATGTTGCCATCTGGCCCAGGACTTCCTTTACAGGCCATGATGTTAACGGGAGACAATTGCCTCTCTAGCCCTGCAGATAACCCAAGGCCAGGCTAACTGATCACCAGATGACTTGTTAACATGATTGACTATGGACCTTGGTTCAACTTGATGAAATGAAGGAGGAGAAGGGAACTTCATTTATCCAGCATTTTTCACATTCCTGGTCACTTATGTACATGGTGCCTCATTACCTACATCTTTCAGCTGAGGACACATCAGGCCGAGAGAGACTGAGGAAGCTGCCTGAGGTCACACAGCTAGTTATGGCAGAAGCTGGACTTGAGCCATCCTGTTGACCAAAGAATGCTTGCTTCTCACCATTACTGTGTATCTGCTAATATTGGGAGAAGTTTTTGTATAAAAGCCACTCATTCTTAATTAGGCACTTTTTCTTGGCTGAGCAATTTCAGGTGCTGGGGACATGATGGGCAAAACACATGGAGATAGATGAAGCGTATTGGTTAAGATGGGGTTGTAAACTCTAAACAAGTCAGGGAATAGAACAAGTGAAACAGATTTGGGCTTACATTGATATTGCTGTGTTTTCTTTGTATTTCAATATGTGAGAAAAGATCTGTGCATCTTTTTTTTTTTAATGTAGGTCCGTTGCCTTAGTTTTTGTTTTACCTTTTTCAAAAAATATGTTTGTTTTGGACTATGCTGGATCTTTGAGAGCTTTCTCTAGTTGCAGTGCATGGGCTTCTCCTTGTGGCGGCTTCTCTTGTTCCAGAGTATGAGCTCTCGAATGCAAGTTCAGTAGTTTTCACAGGCTTAGTTGTCCCAGAGCATGTGGAATCTTCCCAGATCAGTGGTCAAACCTGTGTCCCCTATATTGGCAGGCAGATTCTTAACCAGTGAGCCACCAGGCAAGTCCTGTTTTTCCTTTTTTTCCCCTCCATTCTGAAAATATTTCTCCATTCTGAAAAAAAGCACAGACTATGGCAATTGATGGTTTGTCTCAGTGTCTGGGTCCCAAAATTGCATGGTTATTATTATTTTTTAGTTGCTAAGTCTTGTCTTACTCTGAGACTCAACTCTTAGACTCATAGACTCTGAGAGTGTAACTTACCAGGCTCCTCTGTCCATGCACGGTGGGGGCTGGGGCAAACTAATGAACCTGGAGAGCAGCTCAAAGTGGCAGCTCTGGTGTGGCACCTGCTGGTCAGGTGCACACTTAAGTGCCTGTGTTGCCAGATTGCCCACTTTTAGTGATAAGTTGAAAGTTCATATTTTGTGTTATGTCTTCCAACTATATGTTTTATATAGTTGTAATAAATTTGCAAACATATTGTGAAAATTAGTCAAACTTCTCTGTGGGTCAGTTCTGGCCTATAAGCTGCCAGTTTGCATCTTGGGTGGAAGAGCCTTAATTTAGGCATCAGTGATCCTGGGTTGGGGGTCTGGATTCTGCTACCTTCCAGCAGGTGGGGGTCACAGACAAGCAAATGACACTGTCTGGGCCTCAGTTTCCCCTGCTGTAAAATGGGACTTCTGAGAACAACATGGTCTGCAGAGCCTTTTACTAAACCAATATTTTCTAAACAGTGTGTCATGGAGTCAACCTGCATCTTTCAAATAGAAAACAGGACAGGATGGAAAATAAGAGGATGTGTCAGCATTGATTTGTGGAACATATTTTAGTTTTACACACATAATATGCACACACACATATATCTGTGTTAAACTGGGTCTTGAGGTAATATGCATTTCTTATACAGAGAGACTGAAAAGGAAGCTTTCAAACAAAGTGTTGTTCACGTCTGAATGCATTCAGTGATGGAAACTGGTCTGTCAGGTGGCTTTTCTCTTCAATCCCATTTTGCAGGTGAGAAAGCTGAAGTTCTGAGAGTGAAGTTCCCACAAACAGGAAAAGAAATAGCTGGGATCTGACCCCAGGCCTCAAAGTGCTACACTCAGTATGCCAGCAAATTTGGAAAACTCAGCAGTGGCCACAGGACTGGAAA